>NC_137132.1:39710839-39863339 GCF_949319135.1 Squalius cephalus | reverse complement strand
ATCTCCAAGGTTTTTACAGCAGGCCCCTCATCGGACCCCTGGCTCCAGGCCTGTTAATGGCATGAGAAAAAGTAGATGTCATGACAGGCCTCTGCCCAGTCGAACACCAACAGGTCCCGTGTAAGCTCAGGGACACCCGATTGGTGGGCCAGTGGCGCAGTGGATAACTGAATTCCTGACGTTGAATTCAGTAAACAATCCCTTCGGATCATTCCCATGTTCTTAAAGGGGGCGGTCACACACTAAAAGCCAAAGGGCCTGCTCCAGGCGGGAGGAAGATCCCATATGGTCTAGCGGTCAGGATTCCTGGTTTTCACCAGATTTTCCAGCAAGACCACTAAGGCTTGTATTTTCCTCCAGGAGAGGAGACGTCTCTGACCCTGGATCCCAGTTCTTCCGCTGAGAAACTGTCACAGGCTCTGTAGGAATATCCTAACAACACCACAACTTGCCATGAAAACAAAGAAACCGAGATCCCCAACATGTGAGGCCTCCATCTCCAAGGTTTTAACAGCAGGCCCCTCATCGGACCCCTGGCTCCAGGCCTGTTAATGGCATGAGAAAAAGTAGATGTCATGACAGGCCTCTGCCCAGTCGAACACCAACAGGTCCCGTGTAAGCTCAGGGACACCCGATTGGTGGGCCAGTGGCGCAATGGATAACGCGTCTGACTACGGATCAGAAGATTCTAGGTTCAACTCCTGGCTGGCTCGCTCTGCCTCTTTTGCTTCGCTGTCAGCCCATAGCCGTTTTTATTATTTCGTTTTATTAGCCCATAGTTTTTGTTATTATTATTATTGGATTGGTTGATTAATATAAAAAATTGACAGTCCAACAATAGGCTGCTTTGTCAGTGGGATAACAGTTACCATACATTACCATGCGTCTTTTCAAATGCATTGCATGAGTACTGTCACAAGGACCTTGCTTTACGACCAGTTTATAGTGTCTTTTATGCCATCGCAGGAATGGCAGGAAACTGAACCCCCTGGGCGAGGCAAAGGAGAGCTCCCTCTGGTGAGCCTGGTGAAATTGAATTCAGTAAACAATCCCTTCGGTTCATTCCCATGTTCTTAAAGGGGGCGGTCACACACTAAAAGCCAAAGGGCCTGCTCCAGGCGGGAGGAAGATCCCATATGGTCTAGCGGTCAGGATTCCTGGTTTTCACCCAGGCGGCCCGGGTTCGACTCCCGGTATGGGAAGTTAGGGTTGTCTTTGCTTCACTTATCGAGACAGCCAGCACGTCTGTCTGTGCGTAGTAGCACTTTTAGCCAGCGGCGGAGCTTCAGCAACCTGATGGGTTGAGGTTCTGTCCCCGACCAGCGTGCCTTCGATAGCTCAGCTGGTAGAGCGGAGGACTGTAGGTGGCAAGTTGGCAATCCTTAGGTCGCTGGTTCGACTCCGGCTCGAAGGAGGTCGTTTTCACGCGCAAACATTTCCGACGCCGTCAGCGCTTGAGTTTGTGGTGCGGCATTTTGCAATCACGACCGCGGCTGGAGGGCAAAAGCTCATTCCCTGACCGGGAATCGAACCCGGGCCGCGGCGGTGAGAGCGCCGAATCCTAACCACTAGACCACCAGGGAAGGTCTGTTGACTCCTTCCCCTCAAGCCCGGCTGTGGGCCTCTACCAGATTTTCCAGCAAGACCACTAAGGCTTGTATTTTCCTCCAGGAGAGGAGACGTCTCTGACCCTGGATCCCAGTTCTTCCGCTGAGAAACTGTCACAGGCTCTGTAGGAATATCCTAACAACACCACAACTTGCCATGAAAACAAAGCAACCGAGATCCCCAACATGTGAGGCCTCCATCTCCAAGGTTTTAACAGCAGGCCCCTCATCGGACCCCTGGCTCCAGGCCTGTTAATGGCATGAGAAAAAGTAGATGTCATGACAGGCCTCTGCCCAGTCGAACACCAACAGGTCCCGTGTAAGCTCAGGGACACCCGATTGGTGGGCCAGTGGCGCAATGGATAACGCGTCTGACTACGGATCAGAAGATTCTAGGTTCGACTCCTGGCTGGCTCGCTCTGCCTCTTTTGCTTCGCTGTCAGCCCATAGCCGTTTTTATTATTTCGTTTTATTAGCCCATAGTTTTTGTTATTATTATTATTGGATTGGTTGATTAATATAAAAAATTGACAGTCCAACAATAGGCTGCTTTGTCAGTGGGATAACAGTTACCATACATTACCATGCGTCTTTTCAAATGCATTGCATGAGTACTGTCACAAGGACCTTGCTTTACGACCAGTTTATAGTGTCTTTTATGCCATCGCAGGAATGGCAGGAAACTGAACCCCCTGGGCGAGGCAAAGGAGAGCTCCCTCTGGTGAGCCTGGTGAAATTGAATTCAGTAAACAATCCCTTCGGTTCATTCCCATGTTCTTAAAGGGGGCGGTCACACACTAAAAGCCAAAGGGCCTGCTCCAGGCGGGAGGAAGATCCCATATGGTCTAGCGGTCAGGATTCCTGGTTTTCACCCAGGCGGCCCGGGTTCGACTCCCGGTATGGGAAGTTAGGGTTGTCTTTGCTTCACTTATCGAGACAGCCAGCACGTCTGTCTGTGCTGTGTAGTAGCACTTTTAGCCAGCGGCGGAGCTTCAGCAACCTGATGGGTTGAGGTTCTGTCCCCGACCAGCGTGCCTTCGATAGCTCAGCTGGTAGAGCGGAGGACTGTAGGTGGCAAGTTGGCAATCCTTAGGTCGCTGGTTAGACTCCGGCTCGAAGGAGGTCGTTTTCACGCGCAAACATTTCCGACGCCGTCAGCGCTTGAGTTTGTGGTGCGGCATTTTGCAATCACGACCGCGGCTGGAGGGCAAAAGCTCATTCCCTGACCGGGAATCGAACCCTGGCCACGGCGGTGAGAGCGCCGAATCCTAACCACTAGATCACCAGGGAAGGTCTGTTGACTCCTTCCCCTCAAGCCCGGCTGTGGGCCTCTACCAGATTTTCCAGCAAGACCACTAAGGCTTGTATTTTCCTCCAGGAGAGGAGACGTCTCTGACCCTGGATCCCAGTTCTTCCGCTGAGAAACTGTCACAGGCTCTGTAGGAATATCCTAACAACACCACAACTTGCCATGAAAACAAAGCAACCGAGATCCCCAACATGTGAGGCCTCCATCTCCAAGGTTTTAACAGCAGGCCCCTCATCGGACCCCTTCCTGACGTTGGCTCCAGGCCTGTTAATGGCATGAGAAAAAGTAGATGTCATGACAGGCCTCTGCCCAGTCGAACACCAACAGGTCCCGTGTAAGCTCAGGGACACCCGATTGGTGGGCCAGTGGCGCAATGGATAACTGAATTCCTGACGTTGAATTCAGTAAACAATCCCTTCGGATCATTCCCATGTTCTTAAAGGGGGCGGTCACACACTAAAAGCCAAAGGGCCTGCTCCAGGCGGGAGGAAGATCCCATATGGTCTAGCGGTCAGGATTCCTGGTTTTCACCAGATTTTCCAGCAAGACCACTAAGGCTTGTATTTTCCTCCAGGAGAGGAGACGTCTCTGACCCTGGATCCCAGTTCTTCCGCTGAGAAACTGTCACAGGCTCTGTAGGAATATCCTAACAACACCACAACTTGCCATGAAAACAAAGCAACCGAGATCCCCAACATGTGAGGCCTCCATCTCCAAGGTTTTTACAGCAGGCCCCTCATCGGACCCCTGGCTCCAGGCCTGTTAATGGCATGAGAAAAAGTAGATGTCATGACAGGCCTCTGCCCAGTCGAACACCAACAGGTCCCGTGTAAGCTCAGGGACACCCGATTGGTGGGCCAGTGGCGCAATGGATAACTGAATTCCTGACGTTGAATTCAGTAAACAATCCCTTCGGATCATTCCCATGTTCTTAAAGGGGGCGGTCACACACTAAAAGCCAAAGGGCCTGCTCCAGGCGGGAGGAAGATCCCATATGGTCTAGCGGTCAGGATTCCTGGTTTTCACCAGATTTTCCAGCAAGATCACTAAGGCTTGTATTTTCCTCCAGGAGAGGAGACGTATCTGACCCTGGATCCCAGTTCTTCCGCTGAGAAACTGTCACAGGCTCTGTAGGAATATCCTAACAACACCACAACTTGCCATGAAAACAAAGCAACCGAGATCCCCAACATGTGAGGCCTCCATCTCCAAGGTTTTAACAGCAGGCCCCTCATCGGACCCCTGGCTCCAGGCCTGTTAATGGCATGAGAAAAAGTAGATGTCATGACAGGCCTCTGCCCAGTCGAACACCAACAGGTCCCGTGTAAGCTCAGGGACACCCGATTGGTGGGCCAGTGGCGCAATGGATAACGCGTCTGACTACGGATCAGAAGATTCTAGGTTCGACTCCTGGCTGGCTCGCTCTGCCTCTTTTGCTTCGCTGTCAGCCCATAGCCGTTTTTATTATTTCGTTTTATTAGCCCATAGTTTTTGTTATTATTATTATTGGATTGGTTGATTAATATAAAAAATTGACAGTCCAACAATAGGCTGCTTTGTCAGTGGGATAACAGTTACCATACATTACCATGCGTCTTTTCAAATGCATTGCATGAGTACTGTCACAAGGACCTTGCTTTACGACCAGTTTATAGTGTCTTTTATGCCATCGCAGGAATGGCAGGAAACTGAACCCCCTGGGCGAGGCAAAGGAGAGCTCCCTCTGGTGAGCCTGGTGAAATTGAATTCAGTAAACAATCCCTTCGGTTCATTCCCATGTTCTTAAAGGGGGCGGTCACACACTAAAAGCCAAAGGGCCTGCTCCAGGCGGGAGGAAGATCCCATATGGTCTAGCGGTCAGGATTCCTGGTTTTCACCCAGGCGGCCCGGGTTCGACTCCCGGTATGGGAAGTTAGGGTTGTCTTTGCTTCACTTATCGAGACAGCCAGCACGTCTGTCTGTGCTGCGTAGTAGCACTTTTAGCCAGCGGCGGAGCTTCAGCAACCTGATGGGTTGAGGTTCTGTCCCCGACCAGCGTGCCTTCGATAGCTCAGCTGGTAGAGCGGAGGACTGTAGGTGGCAAGTTGGCAATCCTTAGGTCGCTGGTTCGACTCCGGCTCGAAGGAGGTCGTTTTCACGCGCAAACATTTCCGACGCCGTCAGCGCTTGAGTTTGTGGTGCGGCATTTTGCAATCACGACCGCCGCTGGAGGGCAAAAGCTCATTCCCTGACCGGGAATCGAACCCGGGCCGCGGCGGTGAGAGCGCCGAATCCTAACCACTAGACCACCAGGGAAGGTCTGTTGACTCCTTCCCCTCAAGCCCGGCTGTGGGCCTCTACCAGATTTTCCAGCAAGACCACTAAGGCTTGTATTTTCCTCCAGGAGAGGAGACGTCTCTGACCCTGGATCCCAGTTCTTCCGCTGAGAAACTGTCACAGGCTCTGTAGGAATATCCTAACAACACCACAACTTGCCATGAAAACAAAGCAACCGAGATCCCCAACATGTGAGGCCTCCATCTCCAAGGTTTTTACAGCAGGCCCCTCATCGGACCCCTGGCTCCAGGCCTGTTAATGGCATGAGAAAAAGTAGATGTCATGACAGGCCTCTGCCCAGTCGAACACCAACAGGTCCCGTGTAAGCTCAGGGACACCCGATTGGTGGGCCAGTGGCGCAATGGATAAACGAGACGCCAGTGGCGCAATGGATAAAAAATGACGAAACGAGCGGTTTGTGTGAGAAAACGAACAGTATTTATATCGTTGTTACCTCTTGAACACAAAAACAACAAATACACAACAAACAAACACATTTAGGGCAAAAAAACAATGAATGGCCTGTGTATAACGTTAAAGAAATATAAATGTACACTTACCTCAGTTTCTACGGCGTCAACAAACAACTGTAACGTTATATTTACAAGAAATAAAAACAGTAACAACAACAGCTGCAACAGGCGACAAATTTAGTATAACAGCCGCTGAAGATTATCGTTAATTCAACTGTGTGCCGGTCAAAAATAGTTAATAAGTATTTTTTTACAAGGGTAAAATGTTAATGTTAGAGTAGCGATGATGATTCAATCTTATTATAACACCGGCCGAGAACCTGATTGGTCAATATCTAGGCATGAGTCATTCACTGATTGGCCAACGCATCACTATGGGCCTTAGCGACGGTCATACACTTGATTGGCCAGTGACGTATCACCAGCTTTTTTTCCTCATTGGTCAATTCTTCGAAGAATTCTCGAAGCGCTGCGAACAGTGATTGGCTCATTTTTGGTTTTCACTACCGTCTGACAGGTGTGAGCGCCACAGAGCCACAAAATGCCTAGCTTTAAGACGCTATTGCATGCACATCACTTCTATGGCGTCAAATGGTGGACAAAACTGAATTGCAACAGTGTGAGCAACGTGACAAAGCTCGCACGTGAAATGTAAACATGCAGAACTCTCAAATCCCAAACTGGAGCACAAAAAATATGATTGTGCGCACAAATTAACAAGTCGCAAGCAGAAATAACAGCCGCGAGTCCTGACAGGTTCTACACGCGCAAGTTCTTTTCTACACGCGCGCGCAGATTTGAACACACGCTCGAGTTCTTTTCTACACGCGCGCAGCTGAAATCTTTACGCACACGAGTCAGTTTTAACACTTTAAGGGGCGGGGCTCAGACCTGAAAATCTTTTGATTGGTTGCTATGCCGTGAATGATGTCCTCCTGTTGCGATTGGCTGTTGACTCTCTCCGAACGAAGACACTCAAAACAGAAAGCGGGATGACAGACCTTAAAGCTACACTGTGTAACTTTTTTAGTTGATTCTTAGCAAAAAACACTTAGTTCTTTCAAAAATATATGTGCTCATTAATGTATATTTACTTCTTTCAAGTAATAAAGTATTCTCTTAAGTTTATAATCTGCCATTGAAAGTACATACGGGTGAGGGGTTCGTATGCCGGTCGCCATGTTGCCCCTCCATCTTGAAACTACATTAGCCAAAGAGGGACATGCCTGTAAATTCAAGCTTCGCCTTTTGCGTTTTTCACTCAGTGACACCTGACGAATGCGAGGGGGAGATTACTCGCGAGCATAGGTTAAATTGGGCCGGAGCGCACCGGAGCGCAGCTCCGCCTCCTCGGGGCCACAACACACCATGCCGGAGCTCAGCTCCGTCTCCTTCAGCACCAAATATTGTTATTCCAATTGAATTATTTTTCATCTCCTGGTAAATACATGGCATAGACTGAATAATTAGCAAGACTACACAGATACACCCAGGCTACATGGAATTATCAGACGTCATAATTTATTAATCCCTGCGTTCTCTGGTTCAGCACCCCGCCCACCAGCGACGTTACCATGGAAACCCGCGAACGGCTAGTAAAATCAGTCTTTTAAATTCAACCGCCCGATGGGCTCATTGTGCTGTCTAATTCTTTATCGAGCATACGTGAGTATTTGGTTTAATTTATCTCAGATAAATAAGATACGTAATTATTCAAACACAACCTACAACTTCATTTTCTAATGTGACTAACGTAGCCTCGCTCGCACTGTTTAGTTTTTCATTTGATTTGTCTGCTGCTAAGGCCAACTCTCACGCATTCATGCTCTCACGTGACGCCACACATCAATTTTCTCACGCACAGTAAAATCGCAAAGCAAAGAAGACACAGAGACCGACAGACAAGACAGAGCAGGATACTTATGTTATAAAAAATAATCTCATCTCTCAGATTCTGTCAATTTTATTTCGAAATTCAAGCAATAAATACCGTTTTGGCGCTTGTAAATGTGACGTGACAGTATGGAAGCTTGTTTCCACCACTGAATAATAAATAAATAATAATAATTGCGACTTTTTATCTCACAATTCTGACTTTTTTTCTCAGAATTGCGAGATAAGTCAGAATTGTGAGAAATAAAGTCGCAATAATAAAGAAATAAAGTCGCAATTGGGAGATATAAAGTCAGAAATGCATGATATAAAGTCGCAATTGCATGTTATAAAGTCAGAATTGTGAGATATAAACTATTCTGAGGTAAAAAAAAAAAAAAAAAAAAAAGTCCGTCTTTTTTCCCCTTAGATTTGGACTTTATATCTCACAATTCTGAGAAAAGATGTCAGAATTACGAGATATAAACTCGCAATTATGTGATATAAAAAGTCAGAATTGCGTGATATAAAGTTGCAATTGCGAGAAAAAAAGTCTGAATTCTGACTTTATAACACGCAATTCTGACTTTATATCTCGCAATTCTGACTTTATAACACGCAATTGCGACTATTTCATGCAATTCTGACTTTATATCTCGCAATTCTGGAAATCCCATGTTTTGCTATCCAGGATCAGGTAATCCATCTTACTTTTGTGCCAGTTTTTCAAAGCAAAATTGGATTGGATCACCCTGATCTGGATGTAAACTTTTTCCGATTACCAAATCTGGGGCACGTTCAAGTTCAAAACGGTGCGCAACATTTTGCTACGGTTTCCGGGTTGAACGTCATGTTTCCTGGAAACGGCGTGCACCGGTGTGCAACGGGGTTTGAGATACATTTTCTCTTTGGTGGGTGTGTCAGAACTGCAGTCCAATCAGCAGCAACATGTATAAAGCACGCGGTATTAAAGTGAACTCGCACAATGGGTTCAAGGAAAGTAATTTACAAATGTGTTCGCTGCAGCTCGGTATAGAGCTGGTAAGTCCCGCCCCTTCCGTAAAACCCCGCTGGACCTCTAGGTTGAAAAATCGTCAATGCAAGTGAATGGGAGAAAATAATTATTTTCTGGTCCCGTTTGAATTGTGCCATGAATGTGATTGTGAACATGTTGTCTGTGAATTTTTATATAACTTTTCATGTTACAAGTTTGACAGTATATGGTATGATTCTTCGGCTAGCAGTTGTGGAAAAGACATAACGAGAAAGACTACATGTCGCCTCTGTGACGTCACCCCATAAAGTTGAACCCGTGGTTTTCGCCAACCTCAACGATTTTGTCCTCTCCCTGAAAGAAGGCGGTGAAGTGCACCAAAGACACAGCCATGTTTAGCGGGATCCGTGAGCTAGTGTCCGTGTGCTAGTGCTGGTGACGTTTCAAATGCGTCGAAAGCAGTGAAGAGTTGTAGTCCACAAAGTGCTCTCACACAGTCTAACCGTATCAAACTTCTACACGCTAAATTGTAGCATTCTTTACACGAAAAGTTATATAAAAAAATCACAGACAACATATGTTCACATTCATGGCAAAATTCTAACGGGACCAGAAAATAATTATTTTCTCCCATTCACTTGCATTGACGATTTTTCAACCTAGAGGTCCAGGGGGATTAGCGGAAGGGGCGGGACTTACCAGCTCTATACGCAACAACTGAGGATATTAGAAGACATGTTTGTGTAAGTTTTATTGTAAAAATATAGGATATCAACATAATGATGTAGTTGTTTATATTTTTAGCTTCATTGCAAGTGTATGACATTTGGTATAGAAATAAACAATGGTAATTAAGTGCTTTTCCTAAAAATTAGAAAGAAAATACAGGGTATTAAAACAGTATGAACTACAAATAAAATCAGTATGTGAGGCTAAATAGATGTGTTTTAGTCTGTATTAGGTAAGATGTGTGCTTCCATTTCAGTTTCAGCAACCCCTTCAGTCGATTGGGATGTTCTATTTTGTTCTAGGCGGCAAGTGCAGTAACTGTAATATTGGGCATATTTTGTAGTAAAACCATAGACTGAGTAAAACACATTTATACCGACTCCGAAAATTCTTCACAAAGAATGGCCTTCTCAGCTGCCATAGTTGCAACTCTTGCGTCATCAGAACAGTGTGTTCAATGCATCACTGTTTCTGTTTAAAAAACGTTGTGCAACGTTTTGTCGGGGCTGAACGCAGCCCTGGATTACTGGTGATCTACGGAAGCCCCAAAGGGACATGGTCATGTAAAAAATATGAGTTAGGGAAAAAAAATATTTCAATGCTTTTGCGTTCTCTCAGAAAAGTTTCGTATAGCATTCACCAAAAAAAACTTTGTGTTTGCTTGCAAAGATCTTTTGACTGGTTCATCTCTTATGATTGTGCCAATGTAGTTTAGAAACAGTAATAAAACACTTTGAATTAAATATAATATTTTTGTTTGATTTTTACAGCTGTTTGGGGATTATTTAATGGCGCCAAATTCTCTTTTTTACTTTACAGTAGGCTACCGAAAGACTTAATACAGTATGTAGCCTAATGTCTACTTCTAATGTATTACTTTAACAGTTAAACTAATCAAAAGCAAAATAAAAATATGAGTGTCTGTGTATATTACATGATACAAATGTTGTATTTTTGACCAATTTTAAAGTTTTACTACATTTTCTTCCTGGAATCCACCTTTTTTTGTTTTGAGAAAAATGAATGCCTATCTTGTGTAGCCTACCTAATATTTATCCAAATGAGTCAATATTGAATCAAATTACAAGCACTGAACTGAATTGAAATCATATGTGTCAAGCAATAAAAAAAAGTAGCTTATCAGAAATTGTACCATATATAAATTGTTCTTACTAAACCTAATACAATTCTGCAAATTCAAAATTAACAATTCAAAATTAACCTCAAAACATTAAATGCTAAATGGTGGTTATATATAGGCCTATCTAGCATTACAATTTTTTTTTTGTCATTTTTAATGATGACCACTGTAAATAAGGGCTCCCCCTCCCTACAAAAGCCAATTTAACCACTGCTCGCGAGCTCGCGAGTGCCGGTGTCGTGCCGAAAAGTGATGGTCTGCCGAAAATTGATTGCATTATTTATTGCAATAAGTAGAGGCTTCAATCATTTTGTTGTAAGTAGAATACTGCATTATGGGTTGTTTTCGACATTTAAATGAAGCCTATTTTAACAAAAGTGCTGTATTGGTTGGTACACAACAGGTAAAATAATGCAGAGTCATAAGGATAATTGCAAAAGAGATCATGTCTTTATTTTATATAGGCTACAGCTCAGCAGTAAGTCATGTTATTATAGGCTACAGTCTGTTTTCCAAATAGCCTACAAACACGTATTCCATCGGCAACAACAGGCTTCTATTATTTCCTATAATCATGTAAATGTCATACCTGATTAAGCTATAAACTGCAAACACTTATTTGGCCACAATTGTTATTATTATGTTAAAAAACGTTAAAGTATCACACAGACATACCTTTGCTATTACCACGGACATAAACTGATGGTTATTTGCACGTTATGTCTGTTTGATCCAGCTGTAGACGTAAAGAGACTGGGCGTAATCAATTTTCGGCGGACCATCACTTTTCGGCACGACACCGGCAGATTTGAAAGATAGTGTGGTGTGTGTGTGTGTGTGTGTGTGTGTGCGTGCGTGCGTGCGTGTGCGTGCGTACTCACTCACATTTGAAAGAGAGAATTAAAACGTCAACGCGACAGACAAATCAGCAAGACCATAGTCAATGTTGGAGTAACTTTTCCCAGATGGAAAGAGCTCATGAGGAGAAAAGATTTTAAAACGGACGCCGAGGTTGCCTGCTTTCCTCTCGACAGGTAATTCAGCCTGTTGTAATTCATTTGTGTAAATTCGAAGTTTTATAGTTGCTTGTCTAACCATAGCATGGTTGTGCATAACGCCAGAACGACCTCTAGTATAACTTCATCCTCGCGTCAATGGTGAAAAAGTATTGTTTACCTTGTAACATAAATCTGTGCTGCGACAGATCACAGGTAATGAATAGTTTTAAAGGCGCAATTTTTTAAGCTATATAAAAAAAGGACACTGTAAATTTTTGTTATTTTTAATTGCTTTTACTTTGTACACATTGTAACGTTAGCCTAATCTGATTATGCTGGGATAGCCGATTCCAAGGGTGACGTTTACCTCCTGACATCTGTCCTGTAGTTTTATTCATTTTAGACATATTGTTTATTATTGTCATGGACGAAGTGATAACTGGAAGCCATGTTAATCTTGGAATAATGCGGCCACCGTAGGAGTTAAAACGCTCTCCGAATTGAGAGGAACAGAAACTAATTTTCACTGGGTAGTCATATGCAATTTCACCACTAGATGGGGGTAAAAATCACACAGTGTAGCTTTAATTAAGAAGGTACGTTTTCTTTCAAAGTTATACACACATGTTTATATGTTAAATGTATCATTTAGGTAGAATTAACACAAAATTGTTCATTTACAAATTGCTTGATGTCTTTTTTATGCGTTTTTTGTTTATGTTTTCGATACAAGGATGTCTTTTGACCTGATCTTCTAAAATGGCCGACCCAAGTTTGCATGTAAGTGGTTTAAATATTTAGGAGATTTTTACATAATTGATATAACCCATAATTGATAAGGTAACACAGCCAACTCTTGATGTTATAAACTAAAAATAGCTAGACACATTTTTTCTCTGTGTAAATAATTAATAAATGTGTTAAAGATATTAACATTTTCCTTATGTCAGTTGTTTTCTCACAACATGTTACTTCTTGCGTAATAGCGATCTAAGAGTCACATGACCTCAGCATTTGCAGGAACCGAATTTTCAATAATTTTATCAGAAATGTGACCCACTCACAGCTCCTTCCCTTAGCCTCTCATATGTTTGTTTGTGTGTGTGTTTGTGTGTGTGTGTCAGTGTGTCTCTTTTTGGTATTCCCTGTATATATAACACTTTTATGGTTCAGGTAAAAGTAAAGTAAATGTGTCATTCATTCTATTAGTGGAATGTAGACTAACAGTATTATTTTAAAAGATTGCTTACCGATACTTATTTGTCTTTGTGTTCTTAGGAAATTCTGAGATTTCAGATTCTTTCAAGACTGCTGTCCAAATTGGAAATAGCTCTAGATCTTGATTTTCTGGAATTTACATGTCTTCAAGAAATGTACTTATTTCAGACCCTGTCAAGACATGTTGATGTGCCATCACAAGTTATCCAGGCCCTGCAGGAGCTATTTTCCCTTGTCAGACAGCAAATCGAATATACAGCCCCACAGACAGAAGTAACTACTCTCGCTAGCAGGACAGGGCGTCCGAAATATAACATTGAAATAGAGACTTTGTCTGAACTTTGCGAACTAAACTTCTCTGTACACTACATTGCAAAACTTCTGGGAGTTTCATGTCGCACTGTCAGTAGACGAATCAGAGAGTTTGGTCTTTCCACAAAAAAATACAGTAATCTCAGTGATCAAGACCTCAATAGATTGGTTGCCCAGATTAAAAATGAAATGCCCTCTGTTGGATTCCGAATGGTCAAAGGCAGGCTTCAGTCCATGGGGATTCACATTCAGTGGAGAAGAGTAGCTGCTTCGATGCATGAAGTGGATTCGATAGGAGTCCTGTCCAGAATGTATGGATTGGGATGTGTGGTACGCTGCACATATTCTGTGAGAGGGCCCCTGTCTCTCTGGCATGTGGATACTAATCACAAGTTAATAAGGTTAAGCCACTGTCATATACTTTTATTAGTATTTCTTATTTATTAACATAAGATGTTAAGATATTTTGGTTCTGAAACATTAATAGTTAAAGGCCTGGTTTCAGAGACAAGGCTTAGATTAAGTCAGGTTTATGCCTTAGTTCGATTATGGCATTTAAGTATAGCTTTTATAAACATTACTGGTGTGCATCTTGAGACAAAACAATGGCACTGACATATTTTAAGAGATATCAGTGCAGTTAAAACAGCTCAAACATGCACTTTAGTCTGTGGTTTAAGCCCTGTCTGTGAAACGGGGCAAAAATGTAATATAAACCCATGTTTACTTGCATAGGCCTAGTATTAGTAGAAATCCAGATACAAAATGCTCATTTTGTTTCAACTCCCTGCTTAATAGGTACAACATTGTCATTTTTGGAGCAGTGGATGGATACTCCAGGAAGGTAAGGACTCCTGTTATTTTTCTTCCATCATTGCAGTTATGCTAATTCTTATATGATGGATGGTTGTATCACCAAGTTCATATGTTACAGATAATGTGCTTGAATGCTGCAACAGATAACCGTGCATCGACAGACCTTTGCTTCTTCAAAGAGGCAACTGAACGATATGGTGTACCCTCAAGGTCAGTTTTTGAAAGAACAACCACTTCATCAACCAGCATTTCTTCACATCAAAGTTGCATGAGCTATTCAGACACATTTTCAATCTTTTAATAATAATAATAATAAAAAAACATTTAAGTCTCAAAATTCAGTTTGTTCTCCAATACATGGTCAGGAGAGTTTGTGTTTAAGTCTCCTCAAACAAACCATGGCAGCATATTATATTCTGTTATACTATATGCAATTACTGGTTGGGTAAAACACATATATTTATCTTTAAAGGGGCTTGCAGACTAAGCAAGCATACTCGATAAAGTCTTAACGAGATTCACCAAAAATGAAAATTGTCTTATATTTATCTATCCTCATGTTGTTTTAAACCTTTATACTTTTTTTTTTTTTTTTTTTTCAGAACATGAAAGAAGATATTTTGAAGAATGTTGATAACCAGACAGTTTCGGTTGCCATCGGCATCCATTGAATAAAAAATACAGTGAAAATCGATGGAAACAAAACTGTCTGGTTACCAACATTCTTCAAAATATCTTCCTTCATGTTCTGAATTTTTTTATTTATAAAGGTTTTAAACAACATGAGGATGAGTGGATGATAATATTGATGATATATGATTTAACGATAAATCCAAGAGAACTCTCATCTACGTAATATAAGTTACATGGTTCAGTTAAGTAGCTGCTACATTGCATCCGTCTTATGTTTTAACCTCTAATTTAATCTATTATCCCACTTAAGGCTCTCACTCTATTTGTTCTTCTCTACTTTTCTGATATAGAGGTAGATTGTATTTTTCTCTTTGCCCTCATTCAATGTTCCTAATTCTCCAACTAATATTTAATAATTTCATTCATTACAGAGTCAGAGCAGACCAGGGGGTGGAGAATGTGGAAATAGCAAAATTCATGTTTTCAGTCCGTGGAACTGACCGTGGGAGCTTTATGTCAGGAAAAAGTGTTCATAACCAGAGGTGCACCATATCACTTTAAAATATAAATGTAATGATGAATAGAAAAAAAAATCAATTTTTTCTATGACTTCTCTTTAGTCATTTTAGCACTGTTGTTCTCACATTCATAGGATTGAACGTCTATGGCGTGATGTAAGGGTCTGTGTCACCTCCAAGTACTGTGATACACTACAAAGCCTGGAAAGAGATCACCAACTTGATTTGTCCTCTGCCACAGACCTTTTCTGTGTCCACTTCATATTTCTACCTAACCTAAAGGCAGACTTGGAGACTTTTGCTGCTGGCTGGAACCACCATCCACTACGCACAGAGGGAAATTTGAGCCCAGAGCAGAAGTGGCACATTGGGTTGATGCAGACACAAATTGATCAGCCAGAGAATCTTGAGGTTGTTCTCTTGTTCTTTGACATAAATCTTTTTCATTTATAAATTAAGTGCAATGACGTGTCTCCTAATTTATTTTTTCTTACTCTATTTTGCTGCAAAATAGAATATTCAAGAGCCAGATTGGGAAGTAGCAGCAGACCATGACGGAGAAAATGTGGATGGTGCAGTATTGGTCCCAGAGTTTGAGTGTCCCTTGAATGAGGAGGAACTGGCAGAACTTAACTCTCTTATACACCAGACTGATCCCAACACTCCACTTACAGACCTTTATGTAATCTGCCGTGAGTATGTGGCTGGCAGATGCAACCTCTAGTCATTTTAGTGGAATCCTTGGCTTTAATGTAACAGTTCATTTCAGTTTGGACTCGCATAGTTTTTTCACAAGTCTGTTAAAGGATTAGTTCACCCCAAAATGAAAATTTCCTAATAATTTACTCACCCCAATGCCATCCAAGATATCCATGTCTTTCTTTCCTCAGTGAGAGAGAAATTATATTATAATACGTCATCACGTTGAAAGGTCACACAGGCAATACTATTTGAACTACTATTCAAATTCATCAGAATGTTATTCATATACTATTCATATTCATATTCACTGAATACTATTACTATATATATATAATAGCAAACAATACTATTTGAACTATCCTCCTACGTACGGTCGCATTGTGGGGCGGTACTTCTGCTGGTGCCGCGTGACCTTTCAACGTGATGACGTAGTTCGTTTGTTGATCAGCTCAATCCAAACTATTGAAGGTAAAAAATCTATAAATTATCATTTTTTTTTTAAAATGACCTATCGTTTTGCTAGATAACAACCTCTTCTTCAGCTGTGATCACATACAGCCCGTTTAAACACTTCAAATACTTTTGAAACTGCATTGATTTGGACTTAAAAACGATGGTAACCAATGAAGTCCATTGTTAGACGAAAAATCCAGAAATGTTTTCCTCAAAAAACTTAATTTCTCTCCCACTGAAGAAAGAAAGACATGGATATCTTAGATGGCATTGGGGTGAGTAAATTATTAGGAAATTTTCATTATGCGGTTAACTAATCCTTTAAGAGTATTACGATTACAGTTGTGAACTGTGATGACAATTCTTCTATAACACTGATTTGTGTAAGTTTGATAGAGCAGTATTTTAACATAATATGCTGAACTGGTGCTAATCTCGTATTGTACATTAAATGACACAAAAGGAAATGTCTATCAATAAAAACTTTTCAAAATTGTACTTGCAAATAGTTTATTTCATAAATGTCATCATAACAATTCAGTTAAATTAAATGTTAAATGCTGTCATAATCTTAAAACCTGTTACAGCTTTTACTACTATGTATCTAAATTATCAACAACAACCCTTTACAACAACCCTTTAATTATTTATTGCTTCTGTGACCTCATATTCTTGTTGTTTGAACCTAGTGGCGACCAAACTCTTGGCTATTATTTATTGCTTCTGAAAGGGTATCTTGAAACTCCTGATATGTGCCAAGGTGTTTTGTCGGGAAAGTAATGCAGACGGCACAAGCATTTACGACAGGGTAGCATGTGCTATGATGGCCATAACGGACGTCACAATCATGGTCAAACTCAATGCGGATTTTGAAGGCTTCTCTTTGTGCAGCAATCAGTGGGATGTGTGCTTGTCCCGTGAGCCACTGGAAGAAGCTGCTTACGGTGGTGGAATTTTGACTGATGTTTCCAACGCCCTCCTCTTTCTCTGCAGTGGCAAGTTCTTCTAAACAAAAAAAAAACGAAAAAACAACTTTCAGTAATAGAAATGACTTGATTTGTTGAGAAATGTTACTCAACTCACCATCATCCTCCAACTTTTGTATAAAGTCCTGTAAAAAGTTAATGCGGCACTCTCTGTGGCGCCGGAGAGATCCTTCCTCGCTGAATATGGGAGCCAGGGCAAGCTCTAAGAATTCTGCATCAACTTAAAGAGTTGAGGAAAGAAACTTGTATTTTATCAACAAGTGATACATCAAAAAGCTATCTTATACAATGGCGGTACATTTTAGGGCTGGGTAAAAGTTTTTGATTTCTCTATTTTAATCGATTCTCTTTTTTTTTTTTTTTTTATAAATCTGGAAAGTTTATGACAGCCACCATTTAAATTTGTATATAATTTCATATAACTTTATTATTATTATAAAAATAAATGTGTATTTTAAGTGTTTGTATAGCCTGACTTCGTCATACTCATATTCTAGTCAGAATGTGAGTCTGATACTGCTCCATAGAGATTTGATTATGGGGCGTGTCTCAACCGAACCAGGAAAAAAAAAAACTCTGCACTCAATTGGATAGACCTACAAGCAATCAGAGCAACGGAGTAAATGACGCATGTTCTTCATTCATATTTTCAACCAACAAAATGTTGCGGCTCTCTGTTCCTCTTTTAAAATGAATGCGCTGTGGATATCTTCTATAACAGACGCGATGGCGGAATCTACACATGATGTTTCATAAACAAAGTTCGGGTGAAGCACGTACAAATAATCAATCCAATATCAACTTGTCATCAAACAATACCATGTCTAACGTTACCCTATATCAGCATGAGGAAGCATATTCACTCTGTCAACTTACCTAACACTCCTTGACAGTTTTTCAGCATCCCTCCACCACCCCGAATCCTCACTCTTGTCTTGTTCTCTCACAACCAGGAACACGGGGGAGTATGGCTACCGAGCCCACAGCCCTCGGACAGCACGTCATATACGCATTTAGTCTATCTGACTTATTTGTGTGAACTCGTGAAATCTTATAGGCTATAAGCATTTATTCTATCTGACTTATTTGTAAATGTGAACTCGTGAAATCTCAATTCTCCAGCTGCACTCGTCTTTGTTGTAAACTAATTCAAATCAAGCACTCTTTGGTGACGTAGGTGATTACGTTACCGTTGCTCATCTGTCCATCATCGTATAAAGCCCGCCCTGACAATTTGATTGGTCCGAACAATTTTTGTTCGGGCATAATAGCTCCTCAACGGAGCGAGTCCAGACCGAACTTCCCGACCAAAAAATATTGTGGGCGGGGTTCGGGCTGGCACCCAGGCTAGTGTTTGTATATAAATCAGTTAATTTTTACCTTCAATATTATAGTAGGCTAATGATGCCTATAGGCTACAACTGACTCCCATAGTTTACAATAATAGTTAAGAAATTTGTTTTCCTTGAGAAAATTTGCAATGTATTGTACCTGATATCCAAAATAATCAATATTGAATCGAATCGAATTGCAAGCTTGTGAATCGAAATCGAATCGAATTGTGAAATTTGTGTCAATACCCAGCCCTAGTACATTTAAAAACCTTTTTCAAGTGTCCTGGTACAAAGAACTGCAGGCAGGTCTCGCTGTGTTGTGCCAGCAAGTCCTGGAAACCATACAACTTCAGCCCATCACAGACCTGCTGCAACATTGGAATTATCCTCACTGCTGAGTGTAGAACGATAGCACTATACAGAAAAGACAAAACATTTTTACAGAAATGAAGAATTGAACATTTTAACCACTACATGCATTAAAGTTCAATTACATACTCAATTATGTCCTCCTTCCGCTCTGGGCCAATGGCCCCAGTATACCCGCTTGTTAAAATTCTGTCAGACAGGTCTATCATAGCATCTGTGTCTGCAGCATCAACCTGAAAGGAGACAAATGTCCTAGAGTTACTATTGCTGTGAGGACTAAAGCCAAATGTTTAGGGACACCCCCTTTTAATTAACATGTTTGTCTATTCTATTAATTACAGAGAACACATCTTAATGCAGACCGCCAGCCAGAGTCCATCACCCTACATCAGTGTCTTAACTCACTAATGCTCACATCTAAATATAAGTATATCCATGCAGTTACAAAAAAGCAAGTAAAAAATATAGCCAGAAAAGATGTTATAGCAGCAACAAGTACTAGATTCATTATTCTGACTGGAACATATATGAATGTTGGTGTTCAGATGTGTATCTTGAAGGAATAGTTCACTTTAAAATGAAAATTCTGTCATCATATACTCACCCTCATGTTGTTTCAAACCTGTATGAATTTCTGTCTTCTGCTGAACAGAAAGGAAGATATTTAGAAGAATGTCAGTAACCAGACAGTTTCTGGGTCCCATTGACTTCCATAGTAGGAAAAAAATATACTATGGAAGTCAATGAGACCAGAAACTGCCTGGTTACTGACATTCTTCTAAATATCTTCCTTTCTGTTCAGCAGAAGACAGAAATTCATACAGGTTTGAAACAACATGAGGGTGAGTATATGATGACAGAATTTTCATTTTAAAGGGATAGTTCACTTTGAAATTAAATTTTGGTATGTTTTAGCTTACCTCAAGGTCATCCAAGATGTAGGTGTCTTTTTTTCCGCAGTAGTTTCAATTTTGATATTTTTAGGACAAACCGTTCTTGTCTGTCAGTCATTTCATGCAGGTCTATGGTCACAGTCTCAAAGAGCATGCACAGAGTCCAAATTAAAACAATTCCCCATCGTCCAAATTAAACAATTCCACATCGTAAGTACACATTGATGGCCTAAGACACGAAACGAGCGGTTTGTGTGAGAAAACGAACAGTATTTATATCGTTGTTACCTCTTGAACACAGCCGCGTCCAAATGATCTGAGGGCGCGGGCGGGTATAGATATATACACTAGAGGTCGCTTGGCTACGGTTTCGTTCCAATGAACTGCAGTAGCCAAGGCGACGTCTAGTGTATATATCTATACCCGCCTGCGCCCTCAGATCATTTGGACGCCGCTGTGTTCAAGAGGTAACAACGATATAAATACTGTTTGTTTTCTCACACAAACCGCTCGTTTCGTGTCTTAGGCCATCAATGTGTACTTACGATGTGGAATTGTTTAATTTGGACGATGGGGAATTGTTTTAATTTGGACTCTGTGCATGCTCTTTGAGACAGTGACCATAGACCTGCATTATAGGACTGACAGACAAGAACGGTTTGACCTAAAAATATCTAAATTGAAACTACTGCGGAAAAAAAGACACCTACATCTTGGATGCCCTTGAGGTAAGCTAAAACATACCAAAATTTTATTTCAAAGTGAACTATCCCTTTAAAGTGAACTATTCCTTTAATGTATTTGATCTAGTTTTAAAAAACCTTTTCATTAAGCTCTATGAGCTCTGGATCGGTGACATTGTCTTTGGACATTTCATCCTTGTCTATTGCTCCTGTGCAGATGTAGTCATAGCACCATTTTTTCAAAAAAATTGGTGGGGGGCCCCCTTGTGCTACACGGACTGCGAAGATCTCTCCACAAGTCCTGCAGTAACAAAGAAGTGAATATGTTGTGCATATTGAGGCAACATACTGTAAGTAATGTGTTGATGTGTGTTTTACTAAAAAATGCATTTTAAAAGCAAATTAGTCAAATTTTTTAACTCTCATTTTACCTCTAAATATTTAGCATTTGTATAGAAATTGAAAATGTATGACATTGAGACATTGTAGCGATATTCCATTTCACAGTACACTGATCCTTACTTTTGCACAATAAATTTATTTACTTACTGCTACCTACTTGAAGTGATCTTTCTGATAGTCAGTAATGGAGTATTTTGGGGTTTGTCCATGGTCTCCTCCCTCAAAGAGCTGAGCCTCAATTCCTTTCACCATTTCTGTTCAAATGGAAAGTCAGCAAATAGAATTACAAAATTGAGTAGTTTGTTACATTGCGGCAAACTAGCACATACCAGTTAGGAATTCTTTCCAGACAGCTCCATTGTCAATCCCATACTCTCCTAGGAAATTAATGCAAAGAGTATTCTTTGGAGAAGATTTTTTTTACGCTTCCACTGAACCATGCCCCTCTCGAACAGTTCTCCTCTCGTTACACTGATATTAAATGCCGATGTGCTGTCCACCCTGTCAGCAAGCTGTGTGATTATGTCGGATAAGCTACAAGACCAAACAGAAAAGGCAAAAATTTGCCAAATGCAATAAAAAAAAAAATCTCACAGGTCAGTCAGATGCCAACGGATATCTTACATTTTACCTTGTACACGGTTTCTCCTCCCTTGTCTTTTCGCTGCCTAGTTTTTCCTGCCAGTCAAGCTCTTTTTCAAATTCTCCCAAAAGGCTGCAGAAACAACACAAATGCTCTGATAGCAGTTGTTCCAAATATATTTAGATTTATATTAAAATTGGTCACAAACCTTTCACCACAACTGCTTGCATGTAGTTCCACATAGTCTTTTGAGTACCAATCCAGGCAAACTAGACAAGCAACCTATGAGAGGATACAGACAATTGCAATAAAGGAACATTTACACACACACACACACACGCCTAGAATTCTTAAATAAGAAACAAGTATGTTTATATAAAAGTCATGAAATTCCTTCATGAAACTCCATGAGCCTTCCTGTAGCTCAAAGAGTAGAGCAATGGCGCTTGCAACGCCAAGGTAATGGTTCGATTTCAAGGGAAAGCAAGAACTGATAAGAATGTAAATGTGTACCTTGAAATGCAATGTAAATCGCTTTGGATAAAAGCGTCTGCCAAATGCATAAATGTAGATGTAAATCAATACTAAGTAGATCTCCTTGAAGTTACTTTGGTGCAACATTAAAGAGTAACTAAATGTTCCCAAAATATGGTTAAATAGTGCAAATCTTTTCTTACCTTGACACTCACCACAGACGTGGAAGCTGATGGAGGCTCATTTGAGGATGCCTTTATTTTGGATGGGGTCATTACAAAAGCAGTTACTTGTGAAAACAAAAATGTTCCCAAAATATGGTTAAATAGTGCAAATCTTTTCTTACCTTGACACTCACCACAGACGTGGAGGCTGATGGAGGCTCATTTGAGGATGCCTTTATTTTAAAAGAGATCATAAAGGAATGGGAAGACAAAGGAACCTTTTGAATTAAACACCACCTTCCAATTCTAACATTTGTCATAAATACACACAATGTTAATTTATTTTCAAGAACAATAACCTACAATGGCATTTGCAAAGGTTGAAAAACACAGCTTTAAGAGGCACATTATAGAGCTTACATTCTGGTTGTCAAAATCATCTGCATCATCAATGATAGACTCAAAACTGGACTCATCATCAGAGATGATCTGTAAAATAAAGTATAATAAATATTGCAGAGAAAATTTGAATAATGAAACATGAAGTATGTTTTTAGTATACCTTACCTTACATTCAGAGGGACTATTTAGCCCACACGTGTCAATGTGAAGAGCTAGCAGCTGTACAGGTACATAATGCCTGACAGGTGATGCACTTGGCTTTAGGCATCCTCTCAAATTCTTTGGCTGGCATTGGTAATGGGGAAGTGTCTAATCTATGTTGAATTGGCATTATGTAAAGGCATGCCTTTCCTCCGGATGCCTTTATAATGTACAGACCATTGTAGCCCTCTGCATCAGGTGCCACCACTGTCATTGATCGTTGGCTGGATCCCCCTGTTTGGTTAAGATAAACATCTACATCACTTACAGAATACAATTTATTGTGAATTCATATTTTTATTTTTTGCTTTTTGTTCTATTCAATCAATGACGCTTGTTTACTTCTGGTTTTAAATAATTGTTGGCCAACTGTTTTAGCTTTAATAACAGACTTTTGTATGGAAGCCCATGACTCTCGCCTTTCTAGGTGGAACGTACTTGTGTGCTTTATTTGGGTTGGTTTTCCCCGTTAATCCGGGGTGGCGTAGTCACTATAATTGAGCCACTTGCTACACATATGGCAGTACGGTATGGTACAATAATTAACATATGCAGTGAATATAATTAATACGCGTTGCCTGAACCACATTTGTGTGGCTATAATGTTTAAGATTTCTTTAAATGAAAACGTAAAGAGGCAGTGTGGTGTTTTATAACATATTTCGTTTTATTGTTGCCTAAAATATACATACAGAGATAACCGGAGTAGCAGAGCGAGCTGAGTGACGCGTGCTGTTTCATTTGCAGAATAACCGGACTCGCGTCCTCGGGAGTCATTCTCCTGAGTCGGCTTTGCGTACTTGCTTTTGAGAAACGCCTAATGTCGGCGCTTGGCTTCTTGTGACAAACACGCCGAGAAGCAAGAACAAGATCTGCTGTATGTCATCCATTGCTGTTTATGTTGCTTTCTTCGTGCGAAAATGACGTCGATCGCTTCTTTCCAGCATACCACGCCTATCAAGTAAGGGTACTGTTGGCAGTGGAAATGCTAGCCGATTCATGGTTTACCGACCCGAACTGTACCGTACTGTACCGTACCGTACCATACCACTCAGTGGAAACGAGCCAATAGAAACAAATTTAGGTGCGATTATCCATTTCTTACCAGCTGCTTTGTACAGCATCCAAGCCCCATCTAATGCTGCCAACTTGGGGAACACTTCACAGAAAAGTGCTGAAATCTGTAAAAATTTTAATAACACAAGAGTTCAATGTAGCAATGCATACTTTTGAACGTGTAGCAGAAGAGTAGACAAGCTTTGGGACATACTATTGTTATACAATTGTGCCGTTAACAAACCATAAACTGGCCTGTCAATCATCTTGTCACAGTTAGCATCCTCCACATTTCATTTCACTTTATTTAAACCTTTCTACTTAATAGCTGGTTGCACACATCCACCATGTTTGCAGTTTTAACAAGTATGTATTTGTAGTTCTGAACCGAATCCTCCTCCAAACTGCAATGGGTTGTGGGCAATATTAGCCATTACGGTGTGCATTAGGGCTGTCAACGAATATTCTAAATTAAACCGTTCTGCGCAGAGAGGGTGACGGCGAGAGAGAGAGAAAGAGTGCCTGAGAGTGCGAGTGAGGTCTGCGGTCTTGGTCATTAGTTGATTTAGCCTACTTGTTTTTGTGTAGGTAATACATTGTCAAATATGTTTAAACTTAAATAAACTACCTATACAAGTAGTTATGTCTCTTTGTATTAATTTGTCCTGTTATTGACGTAATGCGTGTCATTGACAAAATGCGCAACCAGATGTTCGAATATATGTGTTTTTTTAGAGGGAATATTCGAACGTCATTTTTGAGCAATTTTGACAAATAATACAATATACAATACAATATAATACAAAATACCCTATTTTTTTTCTTTCTTCAGATGAACACAAAGATTTTTAGAAACATAATCCATCTGTGAGTTCATATAATGCAAGTAGATAGGTCCCTCAAAGTTGATGCTTCAAAAACCATGCAAAACTAACATGACGGTAATTCATACAACTCCAGTGGATGAATCAAAAGTGGATGGATTGGCAAGATGGTTAGACTTAGGAATTCATTTTTGGGTGGAATATCCCTTTAACTTAGCCTACCTCTGAGTGGTCAGCTTCTTCAGGCACACTTATGGTTCTTCGGCCCAATCCTGCCTGAAGGAGGATAGCATCTTCATTTTCTTTTGGTGTTCGATCCCGGTTTTTATCCAAAAGGAAGAACTGCACTGGAGTTGACTTTCGACGTCTTTTTCTGGCCAGTTTTCCTGCCACTTTTGACTTAAAAAGCCCAGGAAATGCTCTGTGGAAAATGCACAAGACATGAAATAAGAAGAGATCTTTTACAGAAAAACTGAACTAACCCTTTCATTTCCTAACCTGGCCATATTCTGCTGCACCCGCTGTGCTTTCCCAGCCCCAAGAGTCCCAGGGCCTGACTGGCTTCCTCTCTGAGCCTGCACTTCATCTACATTATGAATTCATATGGAGGCTTTTGAGTAGTGGATGGCCACTAAGCTGCTTAAAGGTGCTATACGCTGATTTCACGCAGCCGTTATTTTGAAATCGAAAGCGAGGCTCCAGTGGGAAGAAAACCAGAAGTGTCGCCTTTAATCACAGGAGAGTCGTGAATGCGATGGCGTATTGTTGTGTTTAATGATGTTGTGTCAATTCTAAAACTGTACATAAATACTTTAGACTATATACAGTGAAATTCATTTATAAATAAAATATTTTTTTTATATAATTCAGAAAGTAAAAAAAGAAGCAGGAATGAACTATATACATATCCTATATTGATTATTAACATCCAATAGTGTAAATCGCGGCAGCAGCTTCAGGTTGGTAGTCCAAAGGCATTGTTGTTTATCTTTACTTCCGGGGTTTTTCCCACCGGAGCCTCACTTTCGATTTCAAAATGGCGGCTGCGTGAAATCAGCGTATAAGCGATGCCGGGAGACGTAACTTCTTGTTGACATTTGAATTGTTGTCAAACAAAACGGAGGCTAGCTCCTCCTCATCCCGTCTCCTCCCTCCTCCCCTCCCTTCCGGCATAAAGGAAAGTCAAAGCAGTGACTACAAACAAAGTTAAGTTTTACTGATACTTCATTCAATGTGTAATGTCGCCAAGTTAGATAAATGCTTTTATATATTGCAGAACGGAATGCAGAAAAAGAGAAACATTATCTTAAAATCATTTCGCCACCTGAGGTTATAACTATAGCTGAGCTCCCATACAAGGACGCAATAATAGCATGATAACGTTAGCTTCGCGTTTCCCAGTGAGCATAAACAACGGCGGCGTCGTAAACAAATTTAGTCAAAGTTGTCAATAGCTTATAAATGAACATTCAAATTCATAACATACAGTGGATGAAAACAATCATTCACACAAATTGTCGCCCTACTGTGAATTTGCTTGATCATTTACAATAGAGATTGATCGCTGCTAGAAACATACATGTTGTATTCACCAAAGTTAACGCTGCACTGCATAGTTCTAGCTAATTACATCCCTGTGTTGGTTTGGCGAACATGAACTTCAGTTTAGAAAGAAAGATGGATTTACCTGTTCTGCAAAAACAGAGCAACTGAATGTCGGATTGGAAGCCCTTCTGCCGGCGGAGTTCTCGCCACCTTTAAAAGGTTTTTCCGATGTAAATTCGGGACTTCGCGCGTTCCTTATCCTTGTCCCTCTTCTTTGCAATATGTTCATCGGAACGTCGTCTCTTTGGTCGTGTGTCGGCCATAATTCAAAATTCCCTCTTCATGCTTCTCTCTCCTCCACACCCCTTTCACGTGCACGCGCACTAACCCCCCAAACCCCACCCTCCAATACTTCTTGCCAGTTATTGGCTGGAACACTGTTTGTTGTGTTTCGTGGTGCGGGTGAGCCCAGTTTGTTTTAGTTGCCGTTTGTGGAGTCTGTGGTGTCTAGAGAGACCGCGTTTTTTTTACAGTGTGTTCAGGGGACATGCAGCTAAGTTAGCCTGTGAGGAGATGAGGAGATGATCTCAGTGAGGAGATGTTTGCTGTATGTGAAAAAAAAATGTTTTGGCCTAAAAAACGCGTGACATCGCTTACAGCACCTTTAACTATCTGACATCTATAGCTGTTTACACTTACCATTTTGTGAAACGTTAGATGGGCCTGCATTCAGGGTATCCCTCAATAGGCTCACTAAACGCCTTGCTGCGTTCTGTATTTCCACCTATTTTAAGTTATTATCAAAGACAGATTTATAGATATAAAAGCACAAAACATCTTACAGCTACAAGAAATTAAATAGGAATTTAGATATATAACCCATAACGTTACCTCTTTACTGTCTGCCATCATCTGATTCCCAATCTTCCCGCTTTCTGTTTGTCCTCGCCCAACAACAGCCAATCACGAGAGATTTGAAGAGAAGCAGCCAATCAATACAGGATTTGGCTAGCAGCCAATAGCATTTGTTAACAGGAAGGTTTGAGCCCCGCCCCTTAACCCCTGACTCGAGTGCATTTCAGCTGCGTGCGTGTAGAAAAGAACTTACGAGTGTGTTCAAATCTGCGCGCGCGTGTAGAAAAGAACTTGCACGTGTAGAACCTGTCAGGACTCGCGCCTGTTATTTCTGCTTGCGACTTGTTAATTTGTGCGCACAATCATATTTTTTGTGCTCCAGTTTGGGATTTGAGAGTTCTGCATGTTTACATTTCACGTGCAAGCTTTGTCACGTTGCTCACACTGTTGCAATTCACTTGCGCGCTGTGTTTATGCGCTTGCGCTGTTTTGTCCACCATTTAACGCCATACACTTCTTAGATTTCCACTTATTTTTGTGCAGCTACACACTGTTCAGCATGCAAATTTTTACATATGTAAAATGTTGAAGTGAGCGGTGTCCACATCCTGTGGCATAGGCACTGCTGGGAATTTGAACCCAGGATCTCCTGTTTACGAGACAGGCGCTTTGACCAGCTAAGCCACAGCGCCAGTTACAAGAGTGCAGTAAAATTTGTCGGTAAAACAAGTCTAAAAGAGGCAGCACATCAGGAAAATAGCTGATTACGTCATGAAAGAGGTCCCTTAGAGGAAAGAGGATTGTTTCCAAAACATGAGGGGCTTTCAGGTCTCAAGGGAATGTCTGAACTCATTTCATTTTGGCCCTACACTACTCATGCCTAAAATGTTTCCTGAGCTTTCTTCTGACATGAAAGGGCAAAATCCAGAAAGATATCCATGTATTATTCTTCATATACGTAAAGACTTTGTTTCTACAAATATCCATAGGCTTGACTTTATCAATAGGTAGTAGCAGATTTCGAGCCTAAGCCAGGGGCTTGCAAAGCATTCTTGAAGCGCATCTGCACCACATAGTGTTTTTTTTGTCCCTGTCATTTAAAACAGGTGAATCAATTAATTGACTGATTAGTAACATATTCAATGATCTGACTTGGGTGTGCCCAATAAGGAAAACAAGAAACAAGTGCTGCGTTGGCTTCTGAAAAAGTTGGAAAAGTTTAAGCAAATGTCAGTCTGGCAAAGATGTCTATGCAAAGGGATACCATTTGTGACTCTGGTGGGACCCAAAAACCAACAACCTTTTTAAAGCCTTCATTTGCAACCGAGAAGTCCAGATTGTCTTTCCTGCTGAGACTTTTACACCTGAAAAATTTGAGTGACTACTCCTGGAAGACACAGATTAGGCACTGCTGGGATTCGAACCCAGGATCTCCTGTTTACTAGACAGGCGCTTTGACCAACTAAGCCACAGCGCCAGGTACTGTCCCTGGTTCGATGATTTTGTATTCAAAGTCTAAAAGAGGAAATTCACTACTCTGGTGGGACTCGAACCCACAACCTTTGAATACCTCCATTCACAACCTAGAAGTCCAATGCGCTATCCATTGCGCCACAGAGCCACAAAAAAACTAGCTTTAAGACGCTATTGCATGCACATCACTTCTTAGATTTCCACTTATTTTTGTGCAGCTACACACTGTTCAGCATGCACATTTTTACATGTAAAACGTTGAAGTGAGCGGTGCCCACATCCTGTGGCATAGGCACTGCTGGGATTTGAACCCAGGATCTCCTGTTTACAAGACAGGCGCTTTGACCAGCTAAGCCACAGCGCCAGTTACAAGAGTGCAGTAAAATTTGTCGGTAAAACAAGTCTAAAAGAGGCAGCACATCAGGAAAATAGCTGATTACGTCATGAAAGAGGTCCCTTAGAGGTAAGAGGATTGTTTCCAAAACATGAGGGGCTTTCAGGTCTCAAGGGAATGTCTGAACTCATTTCATTTTGGCCCTACACTACTCATGCCTAAAATGTTTCCTGAGCTTTCTTCTGACATGAAAGGGCAAAATCCAGAAAGATATCCATGTATTATTCTTCATATACGTAAAGACTTTGTTTCTACAAATATCCATAGGCTTGACTTTATCAATAGGTAGTAGCAGATTTCGAGCCTAAGCCAGGGGCTTGCAAAGCATTCTTGAAGCGCATCTGCACCACATAGTGTTTTTGTTGTCCCTGTCATTTAAAACAGATGAATCAATTAATTGACTGATTAGTAACATACTCAATGATCTGACTTGGGTGTGCCCAATAAGGAAAACAAGAAACAAGTGCTGCGTTGGCTTCTGAAAAAGTTGGAAAAGTTTAAGCAAATGTCAGTCTGGCAAAGACGTCTATGCAAAGGGATACCATTTGTGACTCTGGTGGGACCCAAAAACCAACAACCCTTTTAAAGCCTTCATTTGCAAACCGAGAAGTCCAGATTGTCTTTCCTGCTGAGACTTTTACACCTGAAAAGTTTGAATGACTACTCCTGGAAGACACAGATTAGGCACTGCTGGGATTCGAACCCAGGATCTCCTGTTTACTAGACAGGCGCTTTGACCAACTAAGCCACAGCGCCAGGTTCTGTCCCTGGTTTGATGATTTTGTATTCAAAGTCTAAAAGAGGACAAAGTCTAAAAGAGGAAATTCACGACTCTGGTGGGACTCGAACCCACAACCTTTGAATACCTCCATTCACAACCTAGAAGTCCAATGCGCTATCCATTGCGCCACAGAGCCACAAAAAGCCTAGCTTTAAGACGCTATTGCATGCACATCACTTCTTAGATTTCCACTTATTTTTGTGCAGCTACACACTGTTCAGCATGCAAATTTTTACATATGTAAAACGTTGAAGTGAGCGGTGTCCACATCCTGTGGCATAGGCACTGCTGGGATTTGAACCCAGGATCTCCTGTTTACGAGACAGGCGCTTTGACCAGCTAAGCCACAGCGCCAGTTACAAGAGTGCAGTAAAATTTGTCGGTAAAACAAGTCTAAAAGAGGCAGCACATCAGGAAAATAGCTGATTACGTCATGAAAGAGGTCCCTTAGAGGAAAGAGGATTGTTTCCAAAACATGAGGGGCTTTCAGGTCTCAAGGGAATGTCTGAACTCATTTCATTTTGGCCCTACACTACTCATGCCTAAAATGTTTCCTGAGCTTTCTTCTGACATGAAAGGGCAAAATCCAGAAAGATATCCATGTATTATTCTTCATATACGTAAAGACTTTGTTTCTACAAATATCCATAGGCTTGACTTTATCAATAGGTAGTAGCAGATTTCGAGCCTAAGCCAGGGGCTTGCAAAGCATTCTTGAAGCGCATCTGCACCACATAGTGTTTTTTTTGTCCCTGTCATTTAAAACAGGTGAATCAATTAATTGACTGATTAGTAACATATTCAATGATCTGACTTGGGTGTGCCCAATAAGGAAAACAAGAAACAAGTGCTGCGTTGGCTTCTGAAAAAGTTGGAAAAGTTTAAGCAAATGTCAGTCTGGCAAAGATGTCTATGCAAAGGGATACCATTTGTGACTCTGGTGGGACCCAAAAACCAACAACCTTTTTAAAGCCTTCATTTGCAACCGAGAAGTCCAGATTGTCTTTCCTGCTGAGACTTTTACACCTGAAAAATTTGAGTGACTACTCCTGGAAGACACAGATTAGGCACTGCTGGGATTCGAACCCAGGATCTCCTGTTTACTAGACAGGCGCTTTGACCAACTAAGCCACAGCGCCAGGTACTGTCCCTGGTTCGATGATTTTGTATTCAAAGTCTAAAAGAGGAAATTCACTACTCTGGTGGGACTCGAACCCACAACCTTTGAATACCTCCATTCACAACCTAGAAGTCCAATGCGCTATCCATTGCGCCACAGAGCCACAAAAAGCCTAGCTTTAAGACGCTATTGCATGCACATCACTTCTTAGATTTCCACTTATTTTTGTGCAGCTACACACTGTTCAGCATGCAAATTTTTACATATGTAAAACGTTGAAGTGAGCGGTGTCCACATCCTGTGGCATAGGCACTGCTGGGATTTGAACCCAGGATCTCCTGTTTACGAGACAGGCGCTTTGACCAGCTAAGCCACAGCGCCAGTTACAAGAGTGCAGTAAAATTTGTCGGTAAAACAAGTCTAAAAGAGGCAGCACATCAGGAAAATAGCTGATTACGTCATGAAAGAGGTCCCTTAGAGGTAAGAGGATTGTTTCCAAAACATGAGGGGCTTTCAGGTCTCAAGGGAATGTCTGAACTCATTTCATTTTGGCCCTACACTACTCATGCCTAAAATGTTTCCTGAGCTTTCTTCTGACATGAAAGGGCAAAATCCAGAAAGATATCCATGTATTATTCTTCATATACGTAAAGACTTTGTTTCTACAAATATCCATAGGCTTGACTTTATCAATAGGTAGTAGCAGATTTCGAGCCTAAGCCAGGGGCTTGCAAAGCATTCTTGAAGCGCATCTGCACCACATAGTGTTTTTGTTGTCCCTGTCATTTAAAACAGGTGAATCAAATAATTGACTGATTAGTAACATACTCAATGATCTGACTTGGGTGTGCCCAATAAGGAAAACAAGAAACAAGTGCTGCGTTGGCTTCTGAAAAAATTGGAAAAGTTTAAGCAAATGTCAGTCTGGCAAAGACGTCTATGCAAAGGGATACCATTTGTGACTCTGGTGGGACCCAAAAACCAACAACCCTTTTAAAGCCTTCATTTGCAAACCGAGAAGTCCAGATTGTCTTTCCTGCTGAGACTTTTACACCTGAAAAGTTTGAATGACTACTCCTGGAAGACACAGATTAGGCACTGCTGGGATTCGAACCCAGGATCTCCTGTTTACTAGACAGGCGCTTTGACCAACTAAGCCACAGCGCCAGGTTCTGTCCCTGGTTTGATGATTTTGTATTCAAAGTCTAAAAGAGGACAAAGTCTAAAAGAGGAAATTCACGACTCTGGTGGGACTCGAACCCACAACCTTTGAATACCTCCATTCACAACCTAGAAGTCCAATGCGCTATCCATTGCGCCACAGAGCCACAAAAAGCCTAGCTTTAAGACGCTATTGCATGCACATCACTTCTTAGATTTCCACTTATTTTTGTGCAGCTACACACTGTTCAGCATGCAAATTTTTACATATGTAAAACGTTGAAGTGAGCGGTGTCCACATCCTGTGGCATAGGCACTGCTGGGATTTGAACCCAGGATCTCCTGTTTACAAGACAGGCGCTTTGACCAGCTAAGCCACAGCGCCAGTTACAAGAGTGCAGTAAAATTTGTCGGTAAAACAAGTCTAAAAGAGGCAGCACATCAGGAAAATAGCTGATTACGTCATGAAAGAGGTCCCTTAGAGGTAAGAGGATTGTTTCCAAAACATGAGGGGCTTTCAGGTCTCAAGGGAATGTCTGAACTCATTTCATTTTGGCCCTACACTACTCATGCCTAAAATGTTTCCTGAGCTTTCTTCTGACATGAAAGGGCAAAATCCAGAAAGATATCCATGTATTATTCTTCATATACGTAAAGACTTTGTTTCTACAAATATCCATAGGCTTGACTTTATCAATAGGTAGTAGCAGATTTCGAGCCTAAGCCAGGGGCTTGCAAAGCATTCTTGAAGCGCATCTGCACCACATAGTGTTTTTGTTGTCCCTGTCATTTAAAACAGATGAATCAAATAATTGACTGATTAGTAACATACTCAATGATCTGACTTGGGTGTGCCCAATAAGGAAAACAAGAAACAAGTGCTGCGTTGGCTTCTGAAAAAGTTGGAAAAGTTTAAGCAAATGTCAGTCTGGCAAAGACGTCTATGCAAAGGGATACCATTTGTGACTCTGGTGGGACCCAAAAACCAACAACCCTTTTAAAGCCTTCATTTGCAAACCGAGAAGTCCAGATTGTCTTTCCTGCTGAGACTTTTACACCTGAAAAGTTTGAATGACTACTCCTGGAAGACACAGATTAGGCACTGCTGGGATTCGAACCCAGGATCTCCTGTTTACTAGACAGGCGCTTTGACCAACTAAGCCACAGCGCCAGGTTCTGTCCCTGGTTTGATGATTTTGTATTCAAAGTCTAAAAGAGGACAAAGTCTAAAAGAGGAAATTCACGACTCTGGTGGGACTCGAACCCACAACCTTTGAATACCTCCATTCACAACCTAGAAGTCCAATGCGCTATCCATTGCGCCACAGAGCCACAAAAAGCCTAGCTTTAAGACGCTATTGCATGCACATCACTTCTTAGATTTCCACTTATTTTTGTGCAGCTACACACTGTTCAGCATGCAAATTTTTACATATGTAAAACGTTGAAGTGAGCGGTGTCCACATCCTGTGGCATAGGCACTGCTGGGATTTGAACCCAGGATCTCCTGTTTACGAGACAGGCGCTTTGACCAGCTAAGCCACAGCGCCAGTTACAAGAGTGCAGTAAAATTTGTCGGTAAAACAAGTCTAAAAGAGGCAGCACATCAGGAAAATAGCTGATTACGTCATGAAAGAGGTCCCTTAGAGGTAAGAGGATTGTTTCCAAAACATGAGGGGCTTTCAGGTCTCAAGGGAATGTCTGAACTCATTTCATTTTGGCCCTACACTACTCATGCCTAAAATGTTTCCTGAGCTTTCTTCTGACATGAAAGGGCAAAATCCAGAAAGATATCCATGTATTATTCTTCATATACGTAAAGACTTTGTTTCTACAAATATCCATAGGCTTGACTTTATCAATAGGTAGTAGCAGATTTCGAGCCTAAGCCAGGGGCTTGCAAAGCATTCTTGAAGCGCATCTGCACCACATAGTGTTTTTGTTGTCCCTGTCATTTAAAACAGGTGAATCAAATAATTGACTGATTAGTAACATACTCAATGATCTGACTTGGGTGTGCCCAATAAGGAAAACAAGAAACAAGTGCTGCGTTGGCTTCTGAAAAAATTGGAAAAGTTTAAGCAAATGTCAGTCTGGCAAAGACGTCTATGCAAAGGGATACCATTTGTGACTCTGGTGGGACCCAAAAACCAACAACCCTTTTAAAGCCTTCATTTGCAAACCGAGAAGTCCAGATTGTCTTTCCTGCTGAGACTTTTACACCTGAAAAGTTTGAATGACTACTCCTGGAAGACACAGATTAGGCACTGCTGGGATTCGAACCCAGGATCTCCTGTTTACTAGACAGGCGCTTTGACCAACTAAGCCACAGCGCCAGGTTCTGTCCCTGGTTTGATGATTTTGTATTCAAAGTCTAAAAGAGGACAAAGTCTAAAAGAGGAAATTCACGACTCTGGTGGGACTCGAACCCACAACCTTTGAATACCTCCATTCACAACCTAGAAGTCCAATGCGCTATCCATTGCGCCACAGAGCCACAAAAAACCTAGCTTTAAGACGCTATTGCATGCACATCACTTCTTAGATTTCCACTTATTTTTGTGCAGCTACACACTGTTCAGCATGCAAATTTTTACATATGTAAAACGTTGAAGTGAGCGGTGTCCACATCCTGTGGCATAGGCACTGCTGGGATTTGAACCCAGGATCTCCTGTTTACAAGACAGGCGCTTTGACCAGCTAAGCCACAGCGCCAGTTACAAGAGTGCAGTAAAATTTGTCGGTAAAACAAGTCTAAAAGAGGCAGCACATCAGGAAAATAGCTGATTACGTCATGAAAGAGGTCCCTTAGAGGTAAGAGGATTGTTTCCAAAACATGAGGGGCTTTCAGGTCTCAAGGGAATGTCTGAACTCATTTCATTTTGGCCCTACACTACTCATGCCTAAAATGTTTCCTGAGCTTTCTTCTGACATGAAAGGGCAAAATCCAGAAAGATTGCAAAGCATTCTTGAAGCGCATCTGCACCACATAGTGTTTTTTTTTTGTCCCTCTCATTTAAAACAGGTGAATCAATTAATTGACTGATTAGTAACATACTCAATGATCTGACTTGGGTGTGCCCAATAAGGAAAACAAGAAACAAGTGCTGCGTTGGCTTCTGAAAAAGTTGGAAACGTTTAAGCAAATGTCAGTCTGGCAAAGACGTCTATGCAAAGGGATACCATTTGTGACTCTGGTGGGACCCAAAAACCAACAACCTTTTTAAAGCCTTCATTTGCAACCGAGAAGTCCAGATTGTCTTTCCTGCTGAGACTTTTACACCTGAAAAGTTTGAATGACTACTCCTGGAAGACACAGATTAGGCACTGCTGGGATTCGAACCCAGGATCTCCTGTTTACTAGACAGGCGCTTTGACCAACTAAGCCACAGCGCCAGGTTCTGTCCCTGGTTTGATGATTTTGTATTCAAAGTCTAAAAGAGGACAAAGTCTAAAAGAGGAAATTCACGACTCTGGTGGGACTCGAACCCACAACCTTTGAATACCTCCATTCACAACCTAGAAGTCCAATGCGCTATCCATTGCGCCACAGAGCCACAAAAAGCCTAGCTTTAAGACGCTATTGCATGCACATCACTTCTTAGATTTCCACTTATTTTTGTGCAGCTACACACTGTTCAGCATGCAAATTTTTACATATGTAAAACGTTGAAGTGAGCGGTGTCCACATCCTGTGGCATAGGCACTGCTGGGATTTGAACCCAGGATCTCCTGTTTACAAGACAGGCGCTTTGACCAGCTAAGCCACAGCGCCAGTTACAAGAGTGCAGTAAAATTTGTCGGTAAAACAAGTCTAAAAGAGGCAGCACATCAGGAAAATAGCTGATTACGTCATGAAAGAGGTCCCTTAGAGGTAAGAGGATTGTTTCCAAAACATGAGGGGCTTTCAGGTCTCAAGGGAATGTCTGAACTCATTTCATTTTGGCCCTACACTACTCATGCCTAAAATGTTTCCTGAGCTTTCTTCTGACATGAAAGGGCAAAATCCAGAAAGATATCCATGTATTATTCTTCATATACGTAAAGACTTTGTTTCTACAAATATCCATAGGCTTGACTTTATCAATAGGTAGTAGCAGATTTCGAGCCTAAGCCAGGGGCTTGCAAAGCATTCTTGAAGCGCATCTGCACCACATAGTGTTTTTTTTGTCCCTCTCATTTAAAACAGGTGAATCAATTAATTGACTGATTAGTAACATACTCAATGATCTGACTTGGGTGTGCCCAATAAGGAAAACAAGAAACAAGTGCTGCGTTGGCTTCTGAAAAAGTTGGAAACGTTTAAGCAAATGTCAGTCTGGCAAAGACGTCTATGCAAAGGGATACCATTTGTGACTCTGGTGGGACCCAAAAACCAACAACCTTTTTAAAGCCTTCATTTGCAACCGAGAAGTCCAGATTGTCTTTCCTGCTGAGACTTTTACACCTGAAAAGTTTGAATGACTACTCCTGGAAGACACAGATTAGGCACTGCTGGGATTCGAACCCAGGATCTCCTGTTTACTAGACAGGCGCTTTGACCAACTAAGCCACAGCGCCAGGTTCTGTCCCTGGTTTGATGATTTTGTATTCAAAGTCTAAAAGAGGACAAAGTCTAAAAGAGGAAATTCACGACTCTGGTGGGACTCGAACCCACAACCTTTGAATACCTCCATTCACAACCTAGAAGTCCAATGCGCTATCCATTGCGCCACAGAGCCACAAAAAGCCTAGCTTTAAGACGCTATTGCATGCACATCACTTCTTAGATTTCCACTTATTTTTGTGCAGCTACACACTGTTCAGCATGCAAATTTTTACATATGTAAAACGTTGAAGTGAGCGGTGTCCACATCCTGTGGCATAGGCACTGCTGGGATTTGAACCCAGGATCTCCTGTTTACAAGACAGGCGCTTTGACCAGCTAAGCCACAGCGCCAGTTACAAGAGTGCAGTAAAATTTGTCGGTAAAACAAGTCTAAAAGAGGCAGCACATCAGGAAAATAGCTGATTACGTCATGAAAGAGGTCCCTTAGAGGTAAGAGGATTGTTTCCAAAACATGAGGGGCTTTCAGGTCTCAAGGGAATGTCTGAACTCATTTCATTTTGGCCCTACACTACTCATGCCTAAAATGTTTCCTGAGCTTTCTTCTGACATGAAAGGGCAAAATCCAGAAAGATTGCAAAGCATTCTTGAAGCGCATCTGCACCACATAGTGTTTTTTTTTTGTCCCTCTCATTTAAAACAGGTGAATCAATTAATTGACTGATTAGTAACATACTCAATGATCTGACTTGGGTGTGCCCAATAAGGAAAACAAGAAACAAGTGCTGCGTTGGCTTCTGAAAAAGTTGGAAAAGTTTAAGCAAATGTCAGTCTGGCAAAGACGTCTATGCAAAGGGATACCATTTGTGACTCTGGTGGGACCCAAAAACCAACAACCTTTTTAAAGCCTTCATTTGCAACCGAGAAGTCCAGATTGTCTTTCCTGCTGAGACTTTTACACCTGAAAAGTTCGAATGACTACTCCTGGAAGACACAGATTAGGCACTGCTGGGATTCGAACCCAGGATCTCCTGTTTACTAGACAGGCGCTTTGACCAACTAAGCCACAGCGCCAGGTTCTGTCCCTGGTTTGATGATTTTGTATTCAAAGTCTAAAAGAGGACAAAGTCTAAAAGAGGAAATTCACGACTCTGGTGGGACTCGAACCCAGAACCTTTGAATACCTCCATTCACAACCTAGAAGTCCAATGCGCTATCCATTGCGCCACAGAGCCACAAAAAGCCTAGCTTTAAGACGCTATTGCATGCACATCACTTCTTAGATTTCCACTTATTTTTGTGCAGCTACACACTGTTCAGCATGCAAATTTTTACATATGTAAAACGTTGAAGTGAGCGGTGTCCACATCCTGTGGCATAGGCACTGCTGGGATTTGAACCCAGGATCTCCTGTTTACAAGACAGGCGCTTTGACCAGCTAAGCCACAGCGCCAGTTACAAGAGTGCAGTAAAATTTGTCGGTAAAACAAGTCTAAAAGAGGCAGCACATCAGGAAAATAGCTGATTACGTCATGAAAGAGGTCCCTTAGAGGTAAGAGGATTGTTTCCAAAACATGAGGGGCTTTCAGGTCTCAAGGGAATGTCTGAACTCATTTCATTTTGGCCCTACACTACTCATGCCTAAAATGTTTCCTGAGCTTTCTTCTGACATGAAAGGGCAAAATCCAGAAAGATATCCATGTATTATTCTTCATATACGTAAAGACTTTGTTTCTACAAATATCCATAGGCTTGACTTTATCAATAGGTAGTAGCAGATTTCGAGCCTAAGCCAGGGGCTTGCAAAGCATTCTTGAAGCGCATCTGCACCACATAGTGTTTTTTTTGTCCCTCTCATTTAAAACAGGTGAATCAATTAATTGACTGATTAGTAACATACTCAATGATCTGACTTGGGTGTGCCCAATAAGGAAAACAAGAAACAAGTGCTGCGTTGGCTTCTGAAAAAGTTGGAAACGTTTAAGCAAATGTCAAGTCTGGCAAAGACGTCTATGCAAAGGGATACCATTTGTGACTCTGGTGGGACCCAAAAACCAACAACCTTTTTAAAGCCTTCATTTGCAACCGAGAAGTCCAGATTGTCTTTCCTGCTGAGACTTTTACACCTGAAAAGTTTGAATGACTACTCCTGGAAGACACAGATTAGGCACTGCTGGGATTCGAACCCAGGATCTCCTGTTTACTAGACAGGCGCTTTGACCAACTAAGCCACAGCGCCAGGTTCTGTCCCTGGTTTGATGATTTTGTATTCAAAGTCTAAAAGAGGACAAAGTCTAAAAGAGGAAATTCACGACTCTGGTGGGACTCGAACCCACAACCTTTGAATACCTCCATTCACAACCTAGAAGTCCAATGCGCTATCCATTGCGCCACAGAGCCACAAAAAGCCTAGCTTTAAGACGCTATTGCATGCACATCACTTCTTAGATTTCCACTTATTTTTGTGCAGCTACACACTGTTCAGCATGCAAATTTTTACATATGTAAAACGTTGAAGTGAGCGGTGTCCACATCCTGTGGCATAGGCACTGCTGGGATTTGAACCCAGGATCTCCTGTTTACAAGACAGGCGCTTTGACCAGCTAAGCCACAGCGCCAGTTACAAGAGTGCAGTAAAATTTGTCGGTAAAACAAGTCTAAAAGAGGCAGCACATCAGGAAAATAGCTGATTACGTCATGAAAGAGGTCCCTTAGAGGTAAGAGGATTGTTTCCAAAACATGAGGGGCTTTCAGGTCTCAAGGGAATGTCTGAACTCATTTCATTTTGGCCCTACACTACTCATGCCTAAAATGTTTCCTGAGCTTTCTTCTGACATGAAAGGGCAAAATCCAGAAAGATTGCAAAGCATTCTTGAAGCGCATCTGCACCACATAGTGTTTTTTTTTTGTCCCTCTCATTTAAAACAGGTGAATCAATTAATTGACTGATTAGTAACATACTCAATGATCTGACTTGGGTGTGCCCAATAAGGAAAACAAGAAACAAGTGCTGCGTTGGCTTCTGAAAAAGTTGGAAAAGTTTAAGCAAATGTCAGTCTGGCAAAGACGTCTATGCAAAGGGATACCATTTGTGACTCTGGTGGGACCCAAAAACCAACAACCTTTTTAAAGCCTTCATTTGCAACCGAGAAGTCCAGATTGTCTTTCCTGCTGAGACTTTTACACCTGAAAAGTTTGAATGACTACTCCTGGAAGACACAGATTAGGCACTGCTGGGATTCGAACCCAGGATCTCCTGTTTACTAGACAGGCGCTTTGACCAACTAAGCCACAGCGCCAGGTTCTGTCCCTGGTTTGATGATTTTGTATTCAAAGTCTAAAAGAGGACAAAGTCTAAAAGAGGAAATTCACGACTCTGGTGGGACTCGAACCCACAACCTTTGAATACCTCCATTCACAACCTAGAAGTCCAACGCGCTATCCATTGCGCCACAGAGCCACAAAAAGCCTAGCTTTAAGACGCTATTGCATGCACATCACTTCTTAGATTTCCACTTATTTTTGTGCAGCTACACACTGTTCAGCATGCAAATTTTTACATATGTAAAACGTTGAAGTGAGCGGTGTCCACATCCTGTGGCATAGGCACTGCTGGGATTTGAACCCAGGATCTCCTGTTTACGAGACAGGCGCTTTGACCAGCTAAGCCACAGCGCCAGTTACAAGAGTACAGTGAAATTTGTCGGTAAAACAAGTCTAAAAGAGGCAGCACATCAGGAAAATAGCTGATTACGTCATGAAAGAGGTCCCTTAGAGGTAAGAGGATTGTTTCCAAAACATGAGGGGCTTTCAGGTCTCAAGGGAATGTCTGAACTCATTTCATTTTGGCCCTACACTACTCATGCCTAAAATGTTTCCTGAGCTTTCTTCTGACATGAAAGGGCAAAATCCAGAAAGATATCCATGTATTATTCTTCATATACGTAAAGACTTTGTTTCTACAAATATCCATAGGCTTGACTTTATCAATAGGTAGTAGCAGATTTCGAGCCTAAGCCAGGGGCTTGCAAAGCATTCTTGAAGCGCATCTGCACCACATAGTGTTTTTTTTGTCCCTCTCATTTAAAACAGGTGAATCAATTAACTGATTAGTAACATACTCAATGATCTGACTTGGGTGTGCCCAATAAGGAAAACAAGAAACAAGTGCTGCGTTGGCTTCTGAAAAAGTTGGAAAAGTTTAAGCAAATGTCAGTCTGGCAAAGACGTCTATGCAAAGGGATACCATTTGTGACTCTGGTGGGACCCAAAAACCAACAACCTTTTTAAAGCCTTCATTTGCAACCGAGAAGTCCAGATTGTCTTTCCTGCTGAGACTTTTACACCTGAAAAGTTTGAATGACTACTCCTGGAAGACACAGATTAGGCACTGCTGGGATTCGAACCCAGGATCTCCTGTTTACTAGACAGGCGCTTTGACCAACTAAGCCACAGCGCCAGGTTCTGTCCCTGGTTTGATGATTTTGTATTCAAAGTCTAAAAGAGGACAAAGTCTAAAAGAGGAAATTCACGACTCTGGTGGGACTCGAACCCACAACCTTTGAATACCTCCATTCACAACCTAGAAGTCCAATGCGCTATCCATTGCGCCACAGAGCCAAGAAAAGCCTAGCTTTAAGACGCTATTGCATGCACATCACTTCTTAGATTTCCACTTATTTTTGTGCAGCTACACACTGTTCAGCATGCAAATTTTTACATATGTAAAACGTTGAAGTGAGCGGTGTCCACATCCTGTGGCATAGGCACTGCTGGGATTTGAACCCAGGATCTCCTGTTTACAAGACAGGCGCTTTGACCAGCTAAGCCACAGCGCCAGTTACAAGAGTGCAGTAAAATTTGTCGGTAAAACAAGTCTAAAAGAGGCAGCACATCAGGAAAATAGCTGATTACGTCATGAAAGAGGTCCCTTAGAGGTAAGAGGATTGTTTCCAAAACATGAGGGGCTTTCAGGTCTCAAGGGAATGTCTGAACTCATTTCATTTTGGCCCTACACTACTCATGCCTAAAATGTTTCCTGAGCTTTCTTCTGACATGAAAGGGCAAAATCCAGAAAGATTGCAAAGCATTCTTGAAGCGCATCTGCACCACATAGTGTTTTTTTTTTGTCCCTCTCATTTAAAACAGGTGAATCAATTAATTGACTGATTAGTAACATACTCAATGATCTGACTTGGGTGTGCCCAATAAGGAAAACAAGAAACAAGTGCTGCGTTGGCTTCTGAAAAAGTTGGAAAAGTTTAAGCAAATGTCAGTCTGGCAAAGACGTCTATGCAAAGGGATACCATTTGTGACTCTGGTGGGACCCAAAAACCAACAACCTTTTTAAAGCCTTCATTTGCAACCGAGAAGTCCAGATTGTCTTTCCTGCTGAGACTTTTACACCTGAAAAGTTTGAATGACTACTCCTGGAAGACACAGATTAGGCACTGCTGGGATTCGAACCCAGGATCTCCTGTTTACTAGACAGGCGCTTTGACCAACTAAGCCACAGCGCCAGGTTCTGTCCCTGGTTTGATGATTTTGTATTCAAAGTCTAAAAGAGGACAAAGTCTAAAAGAGGAAATTCACGACTCTGGTGGGACTCGAACCCACAACCTTTGAATACCTCCATTCACAACCTAGAAGTCCAACGCGCTATCCATTGCGCCACAGAGCCACAAAAAGCCTAGCTTTAAGACGCTATTGCATGCACATCACTTCTTAGATTTCCACTTATTTTTGTGCAGCTACACACTGTTCAGCATGCAAATTTTTACATATGTAAAACGTTGAAGTGAGCGGTGTCCACATCCTGTGGCATAGGCACTGCTGGGATTTGAACCCAGGATCTCCTGTTTACGAGACAGGCGCTTTGACCAGCTAAGCCACAGCGCCAGTTACAAGAGTACAGTGAAATTTGTCGGTAAAACAAGTCTAAAAGAGGCAGCACATCAGGAAAATAGCTGATTACGTCATGAAAGAGGTCCCTTAGAGGTAAGAGGATTGTTTCCAAAACATGAGGGGCTTTCAGGTCTCAAGGGAATGTCTGAACTCATTTCATTTTGGCCCTACACTACTCATGCCTAAAATGTTTCCTGAGCTTTCTTCTGACATGAAAGGGCAAAATCCAGAAAGATATCCATGTATTATTCTTCATATACGTAAAGACTTTGTTTCTACAAATATCCATAGGCTTGACTTTATCAATAGGTAGTAGCAGATTTCGAGCCTAAGCCAGGGGCTTGCAAAGCATTCTTGAAGCGCATCTGCACCACATAGTGTTTTTTTTGTCCCTCTCATTTAAAACAGGTGAATCAATTAATTGACTGATTAGTAACATACTCAATGATCTGACTTGGGTGTGCCCAATAAGGAAAACAAGAAACAAGTGCTGCGTTGGCTTCTGAAAAAGTTGGAAACGTTTAAGCAAATGTCAGTCTGGCAAAGACGTCTATGCAAAGGGATACCATTTGTGACTCTGGTGGGACCCAAAAACCAACAACCTTTTTAAAGCCTTCATTTGCAACCGAGAAGTCCAGATTGTCTTTCCTGCTGAGACTTTTACACCTGAAAAGTTTGAATGACTACTCCTGGAAGACACAGATTAGGCACTGCTGGGATTCGAACCCAGGATCTCCTGTTTACTAGACAGGCGCTTTGACCAACTAAGCCACAGCGCCAGGTTCTGTCCCTGGTTTGATGATTTTGTATTCAAAGTCTAAAAGAGGACAAAGTCTAAAAGAGGAAATTCACGACTCTGGTGGGACTCGAACCCACAACCTTTGAATACCTCCATTCACAACCTAGAAGTCCAATGCGCTATCCATTGCGCCACAGAGCCACAAAAAGCCTAGCTTTAAGACGCTATTGCATGCACATCACTTCTTAGATTTCCACTTATTTTTGTGCAGCTACACACTGTTCAGCATGCAAATTTTTACATATGTAAAACGTTGAAGTGAGCGGTGTCCACATCCTGTGGCATAGGCACTGCTGGGATTTGAACCCAGGATCTCCTGTTTACAAGACAGGCGCTTTGACCAGCTAAGCCACAGCGCCAGTTACAAGAGTGCAGTAAAATTTGTCGGTAAAACAAGTCTAAAAGAGGCAGCACATCAGGAAAATAGCTGATTACGTCATGAAAGAGGTCCCTTAGAGGTAAGAGGATTGTTTCCAAAACATGAGGGGCTTTCAGGTCTCAAGGGAATGTCTGAACTCATTTCATTTTGGCCCTACACTACTCATGCCTAAAATGTTTCCTGAGCTTTCTTCTGACATGAAAGGGCAAAATCCAGAAAGATTGCAAAGCATTCTTGAAGCGCATCTGCACCACATAGTGTTTTTTTTTTGTCCCTCTCATTTAAAACAGGTGAATCAATTAATTGACTGATTAGTAACATACTCAATGATCTGACTTGGGTGTGCCCAATAAGGAAAACAAGAAACAAGTGCTGCGTTGGCTTCTGAAAAAGTTGGAAAAGTTTAAGCAAATGTCAGTCTGGCAAAGACGTCTATGCAAAGGGATACCATTTGTGACTCTGGTGGGACCCAAAAACCAACAACCTTTTTAAAGCCTTCATTTGCAACCGAGAAGTCCAGATTGTCTTTCCTGCTGAGACTTTTACACCTGAAAAGTTCGAATGACTACTCCTGGAAGACACAGATTAGGCACTGCTGGGATTCGAACCCAGGATCTCCTGTTTACTAGACAGGCGCTTTGACCAACTAAGCCACAGCGCCAGGTTCTGTCCCTGGTTTGATGATTTTGTATTCAAAGTCTAAAAGAGGACAAAGTCTAAAAGAGGAAATTCACGACTCTGGTGGGACTCGAACCCACAACCTTTGAATACCTCCATTCACAACCTAGAAGTCCAATGCGCTATCCATTGCGCCACAGAGCCACAAAAAGCCTAGCTTTAAGACGCTATTGCATGCACATCACTTCTTAGATTTCCACTTATTTTTGTGCAGCTACACACTGTTCAGCATGCAAATTTTTACATATGTAAAACGTTGAAGTGAGCGGTGTCCACATCCTGTGGCATAGGCACTGCTGGGATTTGAACCCAGGATCTCCTGTTTACAAGACAGGCGCTTTGACCAGCTAAGCCACAGCGCCAGTTACAAGAGTGCAGTAAAATTTGTCGGTAAAACAAGTCTAAAAGAGGCAGCACATCAGGAAAATAGCTGATTACGTCATGAAAGAGGTCCCTTAGAGGTAAGAGGATTGTTTCCAAAACATGAGGGGCTTTCAGGTCTCAAGGGAATGTCTGAACTCATTTCATTTTGGCCCTACACTACTCATGCCTAAAATGTTTCCTGAGCTTTCTTCTGACATGAAAGGGCAAAATCCAGAAAGATATCCATGTATTATTCTTCATATACGTAAAGACTTTGTTTCTACAAATATCCATAGGCTTGACTTTATCAATAGGTAGTAGCAGATTTCGAGCCTAAGCCAGGGGCTTGCAAAGCATTCTTGAAGCGCATCTGCACCACATAGTGTTTTTTTTGTCCCTCTCATTTAAAACAGGTGAATCAATTAATTGACTGATTAGTAACATACTCAATGATCTGACTTGGGTGTGCCCAATAAGGAAAACAAGAAACAAGTGCTGCGTTGGCTTCTGAAAAAGTTGGAAACGTTTAAGCAAATGTCAGTCTGGCAAAGACGTCTATGCAAAGGGATACCATTTGTGACTCTGGTGGGACCCAAAAACCAACAACCTTTTTAAAGCCTTCATTTGCAACCGAGAAGTCCAGATTGTCTTTCCTGCTGAGACTTTTACACCTGAAAAGTTTGAATGACTACTCCTGGAAGACACAGATTAGGCACTGCTGGGATTCGAACCCAGGATCTCCTGTTTACTAGACAGGCGCTTTGACCAACTAAGCCACAGCGCCAGGTTCTGTCCCTGGTTTGATGATTTTGTATTCAAAGTCTAAAAGAGGACAAAGTCTAAAAGAGGAAATTCACGACTCTGGTGGGACTCGAACCCACAACCTTTGAATACCTCCATTCACAACCTAGAAGTCCAATGCGCTATCCATTGCGCCACAGAGCCACAAAAAGCCTAGCTTTAAGACGCTATTGCATGCACATCACTTCTTAGATTTCCACTTATTTTTGTGCAGCTACACACTGTTCAGCATGCAAATTTTTACATATGTAAAACGTTGAAGTGAGCGGTGTCCACATCCTGTGGCATAGGCACTGCTGGGATTTGAACCCAGGATCTCCTGTTTACAAGACAGGCGCTTTGACCAGCTAAGCCACAGCGCCAGTTACAAGAGTGCAGTAAAATTTGTCGGTAAAACAAGTCTAAAAGAGGCAGCACATCAGGAAAATAGCTGATTACGTCATGAAAGAGGTCCCTTAGAGGTAAGAGGATTGTTTCCAAAACATGAGGGGCTTTCAGGTCTCAAGGGAATGTCTGAACTCATTTCATTTTGGCCCTACACTACTCATGCCTAAAATGTTTCCTGAGCTTTCTTCTGACATGAAAGGGCAAAATCCAGAAAGATTGCAAAGCATTCTTGAAGCGCATCTGCACCACATAGTGTTTTTTTTTTGTCCCTCTCATTTAAAACAGGTGAATCAATTAATTGACTGATTAGTAACATACTCAATGATCTGACTTGGGTGTGCCCAATAAGGAAAACAAGAAACAAGTGCTGCGTTGGCTTCTGAAAAAGTTGGAAAAGTTTAAGCAAATGTCAGTCTGGCAAAGACGTCTATGCAAAGGGATACCATTTGTGACTCTGGTGGGACCCAAAAACCAACAACCTTTTTAAAGCCTTCATTTGCAACCGAGAAGTCCAGATTGTCTTTCCTGCTGAGACTTTTACACCTGAAAAGTTCGAATGACTACTCCTGGAAGACACAGATTAGGCACTGCTGGGATTCGAACCCAGGATCTCCTGTTTACTAGACAGGCGCTTTGACCAACTAAGCCACAGCGCCAGGTTCTGTCCCTGGTTTGATGATTTTGTATTCAAAGTCTAAAAGAGGACAAAGTCTAAAAGAGGAAATTCACGACTCTGGTGGGACTCGAACCCACAACCTTTGAATACCTCCATTCACAACCTAGAAGTCCAATGCGCTATCCATTGCGCCACAGAGCCACAAAAAGCCTAGCTTTAAGACGCTATTGCATGCACATCACTTCTTAGATTTCCACTTATTTTTGTGCAGCTACACACTGTTCAGCATGCAAATTTTTACATATGTAAAACGTTGAAGTGAGCGGTGTCCACATCCTGTGGCATAGGCACTGCTGGGATTTGAACCCAGGATCTCCTGTTTACAAGACAGGCGCTTTGACCAGCTAAGCCACAGCGCCAGTTACAAGAGTGCAGTAAAATTTGTCGGTAAAACAAGTCTAAAAGAGGCAGCACATCAGGAAAATAGCTGATTACGTCATGAAAGAGGTCCCTTAGAGGTAAGAGGATTGTTTCCAAAACATGAGGGGCTTTCAGGTCTCAAGGGAATGTCTGAACTCATTTCATTTTGGCCCTACACTACTCATGCCTAAAATGTTTCCTGAGCTTTCTTCTGACATGAAAGGGCAAAATCCAGAAAGATATCCATGTATTATTCTTCATATACGTAAAGACTTTGTTTCTACAAATATCCATAGGCTTGACTTTATCAATAGGTAGTAGCAGATTTCGAGCCTAAGCCAGGGGCTTGCAAAGCATTCTTGAAGCGCATCTGCACCACATAGTGTTTTTTTTGTCCCTCTCATTTAAAACAGGTGAATCAATTAATTGACTGATTAGTAACATACTCAATGATCTGACTTGGGTGTGCCCAATAAGGAAAACAAGAAACAAGTGCTGCGTTGGCTTCTGAAAAAGTTGGAAACGTTTAAGCAAATGTCAGTCTGGCAAAGACGTCTATGCAAAGGGATACCATTTGTGACTCTGGTGGGACCCAAAAACCAACAACCTTTTTAAAGCCTTCATTTGCAACCGAGAAGTCCAGATTGTCTTTCCTGCTGAGACTTTTACACCTGAAAAGTTTGAATGACTACTCCTGGAAGACACAGATTAGGCACTGCTGGGATTCGAACCCAGGATCTCCTGTTTACTAGACAGGCGCTTTGACCAACTAAGCCACAGCGCCAGGTTCTGTCCCTGGTTTGATGATTTTGTATTCAAAGTCTAAAAGAGGACAAAGTCTAAAAGAGGAAATTCACGACTCTGGTGGGACTCGAACCCACAACCTTTGAATACCTCCATTCACAACCTAGAAGTCCAATGCGCTATCCATTGCGCCACAGAGCCACAAAAAGCCTAGCTTTAAGACGCTATTGCATGCACATCACTTCTTAGATTTCCACTTATTTTTGTGCAGCTACACACTGTTCAGCATGCAAATTTTTACATATGTAAAACGTTGAAGTGAGCGGTGTCCACATCCTGTGGCATAGGCACTGCTGGGATTTGAACCCAGGATCTCCTGTTTACAAGACAGGCGCTTTGACCAGCTAAGCCACAGCGCCAGTTACAAGAGTGCAGTAAAATTTGTCGGTAAAACAAGTCTAAAAGAGGCAGCACATCAGGAAAATAGCTGATTACGTCATGAAAGAGGTCCCTTAGAGGTAAGAGGATTGTTTCCAAAACATGAGGGGCTTTCAGGTCTCAAGGGAATGTCTGAACTCATTTCATTTTGGCCCTACACTACTCATGCCTAAAATGTTTCCTGAGCTTTCTTCTGACATGAAAGGGCAAAATCCAGAAAGATTGCAAAGCATTCTTGAAGCGCATCTGCACCACATAGTGTTTTTTTTTTGTCCCTCTCATTTAAAACAGGTGAATCAATTAATTGACTGATTAGTAACATACTCAATGATCTGACTTGGGTGTGCCCAATAAGGAAAACAAGAAACAAGTGCTGCGTTGGCTTCTGAAAAAGTTGGAAAAGTTTAAGCAAATGTCAGTCTGGCAAAGACGTCTATGCAAAGGGATACCATTTGTGACTCTGGTGGGACCCAAAAACCAACAACCTTTTTAAAGCCTTCATTTGCAACCGAGAAGTCCAGATTGTCTTTCCTGCTGAGACTTTTACACCTGAAAAGTTTGAATGACTACTCCTGGAAGACACAGATTAGGCACTGCTGGGATTCGAACCCAGGATCTCCTGTTTACTAGACAGGCGCTTTGACCAACTAAGCCACAGCGCCAGGTTCTGTCCCTGGTTTGATGATTTTGTATTCAAAGTCTAAAAGAGGACAAAGTCTAAAAGAGGAAATTCACGACTCTGGTGGGACTCGAACCCACAACCTTTGAATACCTCCATTCACAACCTAGAAGTCCAATGCGCTATCCATTGCGCCACAGAGCCACAAAAAGCCTAGCTTTAAGACGCTATTGCATGCACATCACTTCTTAGATTTCCACTTATTTTTGTGCAGCTACACACTGTTCAGCATGCAAATTTTTACATATGTAAAACGTTGAAGTGAGCGGTGTCCACATCCTGTGGCATAGGCACTGCTGGGATTTGAACCCAGGATCTCCTGTTTACGAGACAGGCGCTTTGACCAGCTAAGCCACAGCGCCAGTTACAAGAGTACAGTGAAATTTGTCGGTAAAACAAGTCTAAAAGAGGCAGCACATCAGGAAAATAGCTGATTACGTCATGAAAGAGGTCCCTTAGAGGTAAGAGGATTGTTTCCAAAACATGAGGGGCTTTCAGGTCTCAAGGGAATGTCTGAACTCATTTCATTTTGGCCCTACACTACTCATGCCTAAAATGTTTCCTGAGCTTTCTTCTGACATGAAAGGGCAAAATCCAGAAAGATATCCATGTATTATTCTTCATATACGTAAAGACTTTGTTTCTACAAATATCCATAGGCTTGACTTTATCAATAGGTAGTAGCAGATTTCGAGCCTAAGCCAGGGGCTTGCAAAGCATTCTTGAAGCGCATCTGCACCACATAGTGTTTTTGTTGTCCCTGTCATTTAAAACAGATGAATCAATTAATTGACTGATTAGTAACATACTCAATGATCTGACTTGGGTGTGCCCAATAAGGAAAACAAGAAACAAGTGCTGCGTTGGCTTCTGAAAAAGTTGGAAAAGTTTAAGCAAATGTCAGTCTGGCAAAGACGTCTATGCAAAGGGATACCATTTGTGACTCTGGTGGGACCCAAAAACCAACAACCCTTTTAAAGCCTTCATTTGCAAACCGAGAAGTCCAGATTGTCTTTCCTGCTGAGACTTTTACACCTGAAAAGTTTGAATGACTACTCCTGGAAGACACAGATTAGGCACTGCTGGGATTCGAACCCAGGATCTCCTGTTTACTAGACAGGCGCTTTGACCAACTAAGCCACAGCGCCAGGTTCTGTCCCTGGTTTGATGATTTTGTATTCAAAGTCTAAAAGAGGACAAAGTCTAAAAGAGGAAATTCACGACTCTGGTGGGACTCGAACCCACAACCTTTGAATACCTCCATTCACAACCTAGAAGTCCAATGCGCTATCCATTGCGCCACAGAGCCACAAAAAGCCTAGCTTTAAGACGCTATTGCATGCACATCACTTCTTAGATTTCCACTTATTTTTGTGCAGCTACACACTGTTCAGCATGCAAATTTTTACATATGTAAAACGTTGAAGTGAGCGGTGTCCACATCCTGTGGCATAGGCACTGCTGGGATTTGAACCCAGGATCTCCTGTTTACGAGACAGGCGCTTTGACCAGCTAAGCCACAGCGCCAGTTACAAGAGTGCCGTAAAATTTGTCGGTAAAACAAGTCTAAAAGAGGCAGCACATCAGGAAAATAGCTGATTACGTCATGAAAGAGGTCCCTTAGAGGTAAGAGGATTGTTTCCAAAACATGAGGGGCTTTCAGGTCTCAAGGGAATGTCTGAACTCATTTCATTTTGGCCCTACACTACTCATGCCTAAAATGTTTCCTGAGCTTTCTTCTGACATGAAAGGGCAAAATCCAGAAAGATATCCATGTATTATTCTTCATATACGTAAAGACTTTGTTTCTACAAATATCCATAGGCTTGACTTTATCAATAGGTAGTAGCAGATTTCGAGCCTAAGCCAGGGGCTTGCAAAGCATTCTTGAAGCGCATCTGCACCACATAGTGTTTTTGTTGTCCCTGTCATTTAAAACAGATGAATCAATTAATTGACTGATTAGTAACATACTCAATGATCTGACTTGGGTGTGCCCAATGAGGAAAACAAGAAACAAGTGCTGCGTTGGCTTCTGAAAAAGTTGGAAAAGTTTAAGCAAATGTCAGTCTGGCAAAGACGTCTATGCAAAGGGATACCATTTGTGACTCTGGTGGGACCCAAAAACCAACAACCCTTTTAAAGCCTTCATTTGCAAACCGAGAAGTCCAGATTGTCTTTCCTGCTGAGACTTTTACACCTGAAAAGTTTGAATGACTACTCCTGGAAGACACAGATTAGGCACTGCTGGGATTCGAACCCAGGATCTCCTGTTTACTAGACAGGCGCTTTGACCAACTAAGCCACAGCGCCAGGTTCTGTCCCTGGTTTGATGATTTTGTATTCAAAGTCTAAAAGAGGACAAAGTCTAAAAGAGGAAATTCACGACTCTGGTGGGACTCGAACCCACAACCTTTGAATACCTCCATTCACAACCTAGAAGTCCAATGCGCTATCCATTGCGCCACAGAGCCACAAAAAACCTAGCTTTAAGACGCTATTGCAAGCACATCACTTCTTAGATTTCCACTTATTTTTGTGCAGCTACACACTGTTCAGCATGCAAATTTTTACATATGTAAAACGTTGAAGTGAGCGGTGTCCACATCCTGTGGCATAGGCACTGCTGGGATTTGAACCCAGGATCTCCTGTTTACGAGACAGGCGCTTTGCCCAGCTAAGCCACAGCGCCAGTTACAAGAGTGCAGTAAAATTTGTCGGTAAAACAAGTCTAAAAGAGGCAGCACATCAGGAAAATAGCTGATTACGTCATGAAAGAGGTCCCTTAGAGGTAAGAGGATTGTTTCCAAAACATGAGGGGCTTTCAGGTCTCAAGGGAATGTCTGAACTCATTTCATTTTGGCCCTACACTACTCATGCCTAAAATGTTTCCTGAGCTTTCTTCTGACATGAAAGGGCAAAATCCAGAAAGATATCCATGTATTATTCTTCATATACGTAAAGACTTTGTTTCTACAAATATCCATAGGCTTGACTTTATCAATAGGTAGTAGCAGATTTCGAGCCTAAGCCAGGGGCTTGCAAAGCATTCTTGAAGCGCATCTGCACCACATAGTGTTTTTGTTGTCCCTGTCATTTAAAACAGATGAATCAATTAATTGACTGATTAGTAACATACTCAATGATCTGACTTGGGTGTGCCCAATAAGGAAAACAAGAAACAAGTGCTGCGTTGGCTTCTGAAAAAGTTGGAAAAGTTTAAGCAAATGTCAGTCTGGCAAAGACGTCTATGCAAAGGGATACCATTTGTGACTCTGGTGGGACCCAAAAACCAACAACCCTTTTAAAGCCTTCATTTGCAAACCGAGAAGTCCAGATTGTCTTTCCTGCTGAGACTTTTACACCTGAAAAGTTTGAATGACTACTCCTGGAAGACACAGATTAGGCACTGCTGGGATTCGAACCCAGGATCTCCTGTTTACTAGACAGGCGCTTTGACCAACTAAGCCACAGCGCCAGGTTCTGTCCCTGGTTTGATGATTTTGTATTCAAAGTCTAAAAGAGGACAAAGTCTAAAAGAGGAAATTCACGACTCTGGTGGGACTCAAACCCACAACCTTTGAATACCTCCATTCACAACCTAGAAGTCCAATGCGCCACAGAGCCACAAAAAACCTAGCTTTAAGACGCTATTGCATGCACATCACTTCTTAGATTTCCACTTATTTTTGTGCAGCTACACACTGTTCAGCATGCAAATTTTTACATATGTAAAACGTTGAAGTGAGCGGTGCCCACATCCTGTGGCATAGGCACTGCTGGGATTTGAACCCAGGATCTCCTGTTTACGAGACAGGCGCTTTGACCAGCTAAGCCACAGCGCCAGTTACAAGAGTGCAGTAAAATTTGTCGGTAAAACAAGTCTAAAAGAGGCAGCACATCAGGAAAATAGCTGATTACATCATGAAAGAGGTCCCTTAGAGGTAAGAGGATTGTTTCCAAAACATGAGGGGCTTTCAGGTCTCAGGGGGAATGTCTGAACTCATTTCATTTTGGCCCTACACTACTCATGCCTAAAATGTTTCCTGAGCTTTCTTCTGACATGAAAGGGCAAAATCCAGAAAGATATCCATGTATTATTCTTCATATACGTAAAGACTTTGTTTCTACAAATATCCATAAGCTTGACTTTATCAATAGGTAGTAGCAGATTTCGAGCCTAAGCCAGGGGCTTGCAAAGCATTCTTGAAGCGCATCTGCACCACATAGTGTTTTTTTTGTCCCGCTCATTCTTCTTCTTCTTCTTCTTTTTGATTTTTAACGGCGGCTTGCAACCAACTTAAATAGGTGCATTACCGCCACCTTCTGCTCCGGAGTGTGGAACAGAGTTTTACAATCTATTCACCAAACCCGTTTCTCTAATAAAATCAAAGAAAACTTTACTATTTATTTCACTTGCCCATTTTATTAAAACCTTAAAATTTATTTCCTGCTTTACCTTCTTTCTTAATTCTTCTATCATTGTTCCTCTTTCTTGCTCATATCTTCTACAATCAAGAAATACATGAGTTACTGTTTCTTCAACCTTACAGATTTCACATAACCCGTTTGGGTGTTTCCCTATTATTTTAAGTGTGCTATTTAAATTTGAGTGCCCTAATAATATTCTGCTGAAAATAATCTCTTCTTTCCTTGACTTACCTATACTCTTTATATTTTGATTTACCTTGTTTAATAAGCTGAAAAGGAATCTACCCTTTGTCCCATTGTTCCACTCTACTTGCCATTCTTCTATCAGTTTACTCCAGATTAAAACCTTCATCTCTTATTTACTTAATGGAACTTGTAACTCTATTATATCTTTCTGTAAAGCTTGTTTTGCTAATATATCCACTTCTTCATTTCCCCTTATTCCTATGTGTGCTGGAATCCACATAAAACTGATTGATATACCATTTTGGACAATTCTTGAATGCATATGTAGTATATTAAAAAGAATATCTTGATGATTAGATTTGTAAGATCTCAAGCTCTTCAAAACTGAAACTGAATCTGTACAAATTAAAACATTGTCAGGTTTTATTTCCTCTACCCCCCAGCCAGCAATGACACGTGGGGCCCAGATGGGTTAACTACGGGTTCCATGGGTACTGTGTGGGCATGGGCTTTGGCTGGGTGAAATCAGCGGGTCCCATGTAGGTTTTGTAGTATGATTCCCACATAGGAAGCCCATATGAGCTGATTACATGGGCCCCATAAGGGACAGGCATGGGCCGAGTGGGCATGGGTTTGAACTGAGAACACATATATGGGTCCTGCATGGTTTATTTATGGGCCGAGTGGGCATGGGTTTGATCTTGGAACACATATATGGGTCCTGCATAGAATTTTTATGGGCCAAGTGGCAATGGGTTTGAACTGGGAACACATATATGGGTCCTGCATGGTTTATTTATGGGCCAAGTGGGCATGGGTTTGATCTGGGAACACATATATGGGTCTTGCATGACATATTTATGGGCCGAGTGGGCATGGGTTTGATCTGGGAACACATATATGGGTCCTGCATGACATATTTATGGGCCGAGTGGGCATGGGTTTGAACTGGGAACACATATATGAGTCTTGCATGACATATTTATGGGCCGAGTGGGCATGGGTTTGAACTGGGAACACATATATGGGTCTTGAATGGCATATTTATGGTCCAAGTGGGCATGGGTTTGAACTGGGAACACATATATGGGTCTTGAATGGCATATTTATGGTCCAAGTGGGCATGGGTTTGAACTGGGAATGCATATATGGGTCCTGCATAGAATTTTTATGGGCCAAGTGGCCATGGGTTTGAACTGGGAACACATATATGGGTCCTGCATGGTTTATTTATGGTCCAAGTGGGCATGGGTTTGAACTGGGAACACATATATGGGTCTTGAATGGCATATTTATGGTCCAAGTGGGCATGGGTTTGAACTGGGAATGCATATATGGGTCCTGCATAGAATTTTTATGGGCCAAGTGGCCATGGGTTTGAACTGGGAACACATATATGGGTCCTGCATGGTTTATTTATGGGCCAAGTGGCCATGGGTTTGAACTGGGAACACATATATGGGTCCTGCATGGTTTATTTATGGGCCAAGTGGGCATGTGTTTGATCTGGGAACACATATATGGGTCTTGCATGACATATTTATGGGCCGAGTGGGCATGGGTTTGATCTGGGAACACATTTATGGGTCCTGCATAGAATTTTTATGGGCCAAGTGGCCATGGGTTTGAACTGGGAACACATATATGGGTCCTGCATGGTTTATTTATGGGCCAAGTGGGCATGTGTTTGATCTGGGAACACATATATGGGTCTTGCATGACATATTTATGGGCCGAGTGGGCATGGGTTTGATCTGGGAACACATATATGGGTCTTGCATGACATATTTATGGGCCGAGTGGGCATGGGTTTGATCTGGGAACAGTGGCGGCGCCAGGGGGGAGCTAGGTGGTGCTGTAGCTCCCCCTATAATAGCCATAGCACCTGCCCAGCACCCCCAAGAAATGTCTGTAATTTTTTTATATTTATATTTTAATGTCATGTTTGAATAGTCTTTTTCATGTTGTTAAAAATAGGAATTAAATAATCATTTAAAAATCGCGAGCGGACGCGCGCGGGCGGGCACGGGCGCGGTCGCCATGAGCGCTGAGCGAGCAGGAACGAGTAACGTTAGTGAGTTGTCGTCGAAAAAGATGGATAAAGCAAAAAAGCTGTCGGGGACTAAAAATAAAAAAAGAAAGAGGAAAAGGAGATGGCATGTCAATTGATGTGACAGCAGCTACTGTAAATAAGTGGATTATTTACAGCAACAGGTAGGATTTAAAGTGTGACGTCCAGGCATGTAGGCTACTTGCCATCGGTAGGCTACTACCGGGAGATTCCCGGTGGGCCGACGTGCTTTTTGGGCCGATACATCTCATACTTTTTTTTTTTGTCTTAACGGCCCATAAAACTAGTACATCGGCGGCCCATTCGTTTTGTTTTGCTTAATTGGCGGCGCATGGGTTAGTGCCGGTGTAATGCATTGGTTAAAAAAAGTCAGCGTTAGTTGTTTTTTTTTCTGACACCCCATGAAACACGTAGCTCAGCGGCCCATTGGTTCTTTTCTTGATTGACACTGGGCTGGCCCAATCACATCTTTAATGTGAAGTATAGAAATATACTCTTTCAAATATATAAATTAGTACAAAATTAATTATGGAAGTTTCCTTTATTTTTCAGTGCATTTACAATATATGGCTATTACTATCATGGGATTAATATTATAACTATTATTATGTAGTAGTGTAATGTAGACACTGTAACTAAAAGAGGTTTGAATTTTTCTTTGTTTAATTTGCACACTGAATATGGGTTGGAGCTTTTAATTTTTAACTCTCAAAGTGCACCAGATTGATGATTGCCAAAATTGTTGCTGCATACCCCTCTGGGTAGTTGCGTCCCTGTTTATATCCCTTGCGTTTAATACTTTTACATATATATACAGTATATATATATATATACTACTTATAGTCGCAGAACGAGTACAGTTAATGCGGGCATGTACGCATGTGTATACTTTCATTATGGTGTTGTTCATGATGGCGTTTCATTATGGTGGTCCAATGCGACCTCCAAAATGAAACGCCCCAAAATTCAAAGCACCTTCTTTTAAGTGTTGAGCATCCCCATAGCACCTGCAACAGAAAATCTCTGGAGCCGCCACTGTCTGGGAACACATATATGGGTCCTGCATAGAATTTTTATGGGCTAAGTGGCCATGGGTTTGAACTGGGAACACATATATGGGTCCTGCATGGTTTATTTATGGGCCAAGTGGGCATGTGTTTGATCTGGGAACACATATATGGGTCTTGCATGACATATTCATGGGCCGAGTGGGCATGGGTTTGATCTGGGAACACATTTATGGGTCCTGCATAGAATTTTTATGGGCCAAGTGGCCATGGGTTTGAACTGGGGACACATATATGGGTCCTGCATGGTACATTTATGAGCAAAGTGGGCATGGGTTTGAACTGGGATAATATATATAAAAATATATTTTTGATTTATTTACCGGTATGTTGTGACATTTAAATTGTTTTTTAAAGATTATGTTTATTGTTCGATGTAACAATTTTGTATTAATGTATTTTTTGGAGAGCTGTTTTTTTTCAGAGATTTTTTTTTAAATTTAAATATATTTTTGATTTGTTTACCGGTATATTGTTGTGACGACCACAAAAGTGTTGTATTTGTGTTTTAAGAATATTCACAATTATTGTCTTTTATTTGAAACAAGTGATTGTATTTAAAAAAAAAAAAAAAAAACAAGTATCCCAATTGTTTTATTTTTAATGTGAATTTTTGTGACTTAAAGTGAATTGTGTAGTGTTTGCTCCAGGCCAGTAGGGGCAGTGTAGAGTGACGAGTTACTGTAGCTGCGTGAGTTGCGGGTTTCTCATTGCAGAGAGCTCGAAACTGATAACACTGTCTCCTCGTTTCTCTCCTGTTTTACAGGTGGGTAAATGTATAAAAACACCTCAGAAGTAGCATTTATCTATGCTGAAATGTATGTGAGATATGAGTGAACTGTTTTTAGTGAAATGAGTTTCGTTAGGGTCTGTTTTTGATTTAGTTTGAAATGAGTTGAAACGAGAGGGCAAAGTCCTACAGAGTAACGGTTGAGAGACATTACTAGAGAGCAAGTCAGCTCAACACACACTTTCCCGTGTATATGATATTTTTTTGAGCTTGTAATGTTAACAGATATGTTTAGCTCACTGTATGTCAGTTTCCCACCATCTGTTGGAAATGTTTTTTTGCTCAATGAGTTTATACAAAAATGTTTACAGTTTAAAATGAGGTTAAAAGTTACACTTTAAGCACTTTATGAGTTCTGAGCATGATTTTGCAGTACTGTATTAACACGATACTGATAAAATACTGTGAATGGAAGATTCTAAGTATCTAAAAAAAAGCTGGTGAATATTACCATTGTCTTTACATTTCATTTTGATAAATAGTATAAAATACAAGCATGAAGAGTAAGTGAACATGCATTTGGTGGAAAGAGGTTTATTTTAATATGGATTTTGCATTGACATGGACACTGAAAATTAATTGTAATGTTAAAAAGACACTGAACATGTAATATGTGAAACATACAATGATACTTAACAATAGAGATGTGATTGCTGAAGAAAATTCAGAAAATAAATTACTGCAGAGAGCTCGAAACTGATAACACTGTCTCCTCGTTTCTCTCCTCTTTTACAGGAATTAATCTGTTATCCACGGTGCCGTTGCTACGGTACCCGTTACATTGTGACATTTAAATTGTTTTTTAAAGATCATTTTTGTTGTTCAATTTAACAATATATTTCTTGCAGTTCAAAGCATCAAGTGTCTTGTATTTATCTTGGACTTATATTCATTCTTCGTTTTTAGTTTTTCTTAGATTGTTTCCTTAAAGGAGAACTCCGGTCAATTTTAACATTGAGCTAATTTTTTTGTACATTTGGAGTGCTGTCAATACAGAGAACAACGACAAAAATCGGTGTTGCCTACACCGTGTTATCCTCTTTTTAAAATTTGCACCCAGTTGACTTCAATGGGGCAAGTTTTAAACCTGCTTTTAGCCTCTTAACATCCTTGATATGTCATTACAAGTGCACAGGTCATGTGAGTGATTCCTTCAGAGTGAACACGGTGAATCTGACTGCAGTAGATGTGAAAGATATGGATAAAAATGAGATTTATTTAGCCAGCGCTCATACCTGTATTTACATCCTGTTTTCGGTCAAAGTCCATAGTAATCGATTGTCGAGTTCACGCGCATGATCATAGGTACTTAACCAATGCGCGTGAACTCGACAATCGATTACTATGGACTTTGACCGAAAACAGGATGTAAATACAGGTATGTGCGCTGGCTGAAATAACATCACTTTTATTCATATCTTTCACATCTACTGCAGTCAGACTCACCCGTGTTCACTCTGAAGGAATCACTCACATGACCTGTGCACTTGTAATGACACATCAAGGATGTTAAGAGGCAAAAAGCAGGTTTAAAACTTGCCCCATTGAAGTCAACAGGGTGCAAATTTTAAAAAGAGGATAACTCGGTGTAGGCAACACCGATTTTTGTCGTTGTTCTCTGTACTGACAGCACTCCAAATTTACAAAAAAAAATGAGCTCAATGTTAAAATTGACCGGAGTTCTCCTTTAAACCATTTGGCATGGTTGGGCTTAGATAGGCCTTGCATGAATTGCCCAGTTAGGACCCACATAAGATCCTTACAGAGCCCACTTTAAGCCCATAGGGGCATTCACGGTTGAATCCTGGTGCAAGCCCACTTTAAACCCCTTTAGGCAGGTGGGGCCCAAATGGGTCTGACATGAATTACCCAGTTAAGACCCACATAAGACCCTTACAGGTCCCACTTAAAACCCATCTGGGCATCCATGGCTGGCCCCCGTGTGGATCCCGGGTGCAAGCCCATTTTAAACGCCCTTTAAGCAGGTGGGGCCCAAATGGGTCTGTCATGAATTGCCCGGTTAAGATCCAACATAACACCCTTATAGATCCCTTTTAAAGCCCATCTGGGCATCCACAGCTGGATCCTGGGTGCAAACCCACTTTAAACCCCTTTGGGCAGGTGGGGCCCCAATGGATCTGGCATGAATTGCCCAGTTAGGACCCACATAAGACTCTTACAGAGCCCATTTAAAGCCCATCTGGGTAGCCATGGTTGGATCCCGGGTGCAAGCCCACTTTAGACCAATTTGGGCAGGTGGGGCCCAAATGGGTCTGACATGAATTGCCCAATTAAGACCCATGCAGTACCCTTACAGGTCCCACTTTTAGTACGTCTGGGCTTCCACGGCTTGCCCCAATGTGGATCCCGGGTGCAAGCCCATAATGGGGCCCACATTTGCCGCCCATGAAGCCCTCATCTGGGCCCTACATGTCATTGCTGGCTGGGCCACTGTAATGCCAAAAGGATTCCTATCAATTCAACAGTATAAACTGCCAAATGATTTGATGTTCGCTTTACTCCACTAATCCACTGATTACTAGTAACTTTGACTAAATAAGCAGCCCCAGTTGTTTGATGTTCTGGATCTTTTGATCCATCTGTATATACTTGTATATGTCGAGGATATTGGGCTCTGATATATTCTGAGAAAGCATATCTAAAGTCAACTTCTCTTTCTGTTCTTTTAACCTCCAGCAGATGCAGATCTATATGAGGTGTTATATAAACCCATGGTTCATAATCCTGGATTTCAACTGTTGGACTCATCTTGATATTATTTACCTGTAATTCTTCTGCATAAATTTTACTACACCACCCAAAGCTTGTTAAACATCTTACATTTTGTTCCCAACAATTCTTTAAAACCACTTTTGTAGGGTGTTCATCTTTATGCCCCTGGAGGTTAGCCCAGTAATTAATCATTAATTGTTTCCTTCTAATCTCTAGTGGCATTTCTCCTACCAGGACTTGTAAAGCTGATATGGGTGTAGTCCTTACTGCTCCACAACATTGTCTCATTGCTTGAGCTTGGATTTTACAAAGTTTTCCTAACAGGTTTTTTGAGGCAGAACCATATACCACACAGCCATAATCAAAAACAGACCGAATCATTGCTACATATATAGTTTTTAAAGAAGAAAAACTTGCCCCCCATTCCACTCCACTTATACATCTCATGATATTTAAAACCTTCTGACATTTCTCAACTATTTTATTAATATGTTCAGTCCATATAAGTTTTACATCAAAATAAATACCTAAAAACTTAAACACCTTTACCCTTTCCAATGTTTCCTCATACATCTTCAAACTAATTTCTGGAACAACCCTCTTCTTAGAAAAAATAATTGTTTTAGTTTTCTCCACTGAGAATTTAAAACCCCAGTCAAATGCCCATTCTTCAACTTTCCTAATTGCCTCTTGTATTTTCCTATTAATAAATAATAAATTTCTACCCTTTTTCCAGAGAGCCCCGTCATCTGCAAACAAAGACCTACCAATATCTGGTTCTACTTGGTTAAAAACATCATTAATCATTATAGAAAACAATAATGGACTTATTACACTCCCTTGTGGAGTTCCATTTTCTATCTGGAACGTACTTGACACTTCATTCCCTATTTTTACCTGGAAACTCCTATTCTCCAGAAAATCTTTTATCCAGTTATATATTCTTCCACCAATATTCATCTTTCTTAATTTTATCAAAAGTCCCTCCCTCTACATCATATCATAGGCCTTCTCGACATCTAAAAATACTGCTATCACAGATTCTTTATTTACCTGCGCCTTAATAATTTCATTTTCTAAACATACTATAGGATCCATTGTTCCTCTACCTTTTCTAAAACCACTCTGATATTTTGATATTAATCCTCTATTTTCCAATAAATATGACAACCTTTCCGTAATCATCCTTTCCATAATTTTACAAACATTTGATGTAAGAGCTATAGGTCTATAATTAGAGGGATTCGAAGGATCTTTGCCTGGCTTTCTTATAGGTATTATTATCGCTTCTTTCCAAGCTTTTGGAAGCTTTCGTCCCTCTCATTTAAAACAGGTGAATCAATTAACTGATTAGTAACATACTCAATGATCTGACTTGGGTGTGCCCAATAAGGAAAACAAGAAACAAGTGCTGCGTTGGCTTCTGAAAAAGTTGGAAAAGTTTAAGCAAATGTCAGTCTGGCAAAGACGTCTATGCAAAGGGATACCATTTGTGACTCTGGTGGGACCCAAAAACCAACAACCTTTTTAAAGCCTTCATTTGCAACCGAGAAGTCCAGATTGTCTTTCCTGCTGAGACTTTTACACCTGAAAAGTTTGAATGACTACTCCTGGAAGACACAGATTAGGCACTGCTGGGATTCGAACCCAGGATCTCCTGTTTACTAGACAGGCGCTTTGACCAACTAAGCCACAGCGCCAGGTTCTGTCCCTGGTTTGATGATTTTGTATTCAAAGTCTAAAAGAGGACAAAGTCTAAAAGAGGAAATTCACGACTCTGGTGGGACTCGAACCCACAACCTTTGAATACCTCCATTCACAACCTAGAAGTCCAATGCGCTATCCATTGCGCCACAGAGCCAAGAAAAGCCTAGCTTTAAGACGCTATTGCATGCACATCACTTCTTAGATTTCCACTTATTTTTGTGCAGCTACACACTGTTCAGCATGCAAATTTTTACATATGTAAAACGTTGAAGTGAGCGGTGTCCACATCCTGTGGCATAGGCACTGCTGGGATTTGAACCCAGGATCTCCTGTTTACAAGACAGGCGCTTTGACCAGCTAAGCCACAGCGCCAGTTACAAGAGTGCAGTAAAATTTGTCGGTAAAACAAGTCTAAAAGAGGCAGCACATCAGGAAAATAGCTGATTACGTCATGAAAGAGGTCCCTTAGAGGTAAGAGGATTGTTTCCAAAACATGAGGGGCTTTCAGGTCTCAAGGGAATGTCTGAACTCATTTCATTTTGGCCCTACACTACTCATGCCTAAAATGTTTCCTGAGCTTTCTTCTGACATGAAAGGGCAAAATCCAGAAAGATTGCAAAGCATTCTTGAAGCGCATCTGCACCACATAGTGTTTTTTTTTGTCCCTCTCATTTAAAACAGGTGAATCAATTAATTGACTGATTAGTAACATACTCAATGATCTGACTTGGGTGTGCCCAATAAGGAAAACAAGAAACAAGTGCTGCGTTGGCTTCTGAAAAAGTTGGAAAAGTTTAAGCAAATGTCAGTCTGGCAAAGACGTCTATGCAAAGGGATACCATTTGTGACTCTGGTGGGACCCAAAAACCAACAACCTTTTTAAAGCCTTCATTTGCAACCGAGAAGTCCAGATTGTCTTTCCTGCTGAGACTTTTACACCTGAAAAGTTTGAATGACTACTCCTGGAAGACACAGATTAGGCACTGCTGGGATTCGAACCCAGGATCTCCTGTTTACTAGACAGGCGCTTTGACCAACTAAGCCACAGCGCCAGGTTCTGTCCCTGGTTTGATGATTTTGTATTCAAAGTCTAAAAGAGGACAAAGTCTAAAAGAGGAAATTCACGACTCTGGTGGGACTCGAACCCACAACCTTTGAATACCTCCATTCACAACCTAGAAGTCCAACGCGCTATCCATTGCGCCACAGAGCCACAAAAAGCCTAGCTTTAAGACGCTATTGCATGCACATCACTTCTTAGATTTCCACTTATTTTTGTGCAGCTACACACTGTTCAGCATGCAAATTTTTACATATGTAAAACGTTGAAGTGAGCGGTGTCCACATCCTGTGGCATAGGCACTGCTGGGATTTGAACCCAGGATCTCCTGTTTACGAGACAGGCGCTTTGACCAGCTAAGCCACAGCGCCAGTTACAAGAGTACAGTGAAATTTGTCGGTAAAACAAGTCTAAAAGAGGCAGCACATCAGGAAAATAGCTGATTACGTCATGAAAGAGGTCCCTTAGAGGTAAGAGGATTGTTTCCAAAACATGAGGGGCTTTCAGGTCTCAAGGGAATGTCTGAACTCATTTCATTTTGGCCCTACACTACTCATGCCTAAAATGTTTCCTGAGCTTTCTTCTGACATGAAAGGGCAAAATCCAGAAAGATATCCATGTATTATTCTTCATATACGTAAAGACTTTGTTTCTACAAATATCCATAGGCTTGACTTTATCAATAGGTAGTAGCAGATTTCGAGCCTAAGCCAGGGGCTTGCAAAGCATTCTTGAAGCGCATCTGCACCACATAGTGTTTTTTTTGTCCCTCTCATTTAAAACAGGTGAATCAATTAATTGACTGATTAGTAACATACTCAATGATCTGACTTGGGTGTGCCCAATAAGGAAAACAAGAAACAAGTGCTGCGTTGGCTTCTGAAAAAGTTGGAAACGTTTAAGCAAATGTCAGTCTGGCAAAGACGTCTATGCAAAGGGATACCATTTGTGACTCTGGTGGGACCCAAAAACCAACAACCTTTTTAAAGCCTTCATTTGCAACCGAGAAGTCCAGATTGTCTTTCCTGCTGAGACTTTTACACCTGAAAAGTTTGAATGACTACTCCTGGAAGACACAGATTAGGCACTGCTGGGATTCGAACCCAGGATCTCCTGTTTACTAGACAGGCGCTTTGACCAACTAAGCCACAGCGCCAGGTTCTGTCCCTGGTTTGATGATTTTGTATTCAAAGTCTAAAAGAGGACAAAGTCTAAAAGAGGAAATTCACGACTCTGGTGGGACTCGAACCCACAACCTTTGAATACCTCCATTCACAACCTAGAAGTCCAATGCGCTATCCATTGCGCCACAGAGCCACAAAAAGCCTAGCTTTAAGACGCTATTGCATGCACATCACTTCTTAGATTTCCACTTATTTTTGTGCAGCTACACACTGTTCAGCATGCAAATTTTTACATATGTAAAACGTTGAAGTGAGCGGTGTCCACATCCTGTGGCATAGGCACTGCTGGGATTTGAACCCAGGATCTCCTGTTTACAAGACAGGCGCTTTGACCAGCTAAGCCACAGCGCCAGTTACAAGAGTGCAGTAAAATTTGTCGGTAAAACAAGTCTAAAAGAGGCAGCACATCAGGAAAATAGCTGATTACGTCATGAAAGAGGTCCCTTAGAGGTAAGAGGATTGTTTCCAAAACATGAGGGGCTTTCAGGTCTCAAGGGAATGTCTGAACTCATTTCATTTTGGCCCTACACTACTCATGCCTAAAATGTTTCCTGAGCTTTCTTCTGACATGAAAGGGCAAAATCCAGAAAGATTGCAAAGCATTCTTGAAGCGCATCTGCACCACATAGTGTTTTTTTTTTGTCCCTCTCATTTAAAACAGGTGAATCAATTAATTGACTGATTAGTAACATACTCAATGATCTGACTTGGGTGTGCCCAATAAGGAAAACAAGAAACAAGTGCTGCGTTGGCTTCTGAAAAAGTTGGAAAAGTTTAAGCAAATGTCAGTCTGGCAAAGACGTCTATGCAAAGGGATACCATTTGTGACTCTGGTGGGACCCAAAAACCAACAACCTTTTTAAAGCCTTCATTTGCAACCGAGAAGTCCAGATTGTCTTTCCTGCTGAGACTTTTACACCTGAAAAGTTTGAATGACTACTCCTGGAAGACACAGATTAGGCACTGCTGGGATTCGAACCCAGGATCTCCTGTTTACTAGACAGGCGCTTTGACCAATTAAGCCACAGCGCCAGGTTCTGTGCCTGGTTTGATGATTTTGTATTCAAAGTCTAAAAGAGGACAAAGTCTAAAAGATGAAATTCACGACTCTGGTGGGACTCGAACCCACAACCTTTGAATACCTCCATTCACAACCTAGAAGTCCAATGCGCTATCCATTGCGCCACAGAGCCAAGAAAAGCCTAGCTTTAAGACGCTATTGCATGCACATCACTTCTTAGATTTCCACTTATTTTTGTGCAGCTACACACTGTTCAGCATGCAAATTTTTACATATGTAAAACGTTGAAGTGAGCGGTGTCCACATCCTGTGGCATAGGCACTGCTGGGATTTGAACCCAGGATCTCCTGTTTACGAGACAGGCGCTTTGACCAGCTAAGCCACAGCGCCAGTTACAAGAGTACAGTGAAATTTGTCGGTAAAACAAGTCTAAAAGAGGCAGCACATCAGGAAAATAGCTGATTACGTCATGAAAGAGGTCCCTTAGAGGTAAGAGGATTGTTTCCAAAACATGAGGGGCTTTCAGGTCTCAAGGGAATGTCTGAACTCATTTCATTTTGGCCCTACACTACTCATGCCTAAAATGTTTCCTGAGCTTTCTTCTGACATGAAAGGGCAAAATCCAGAAAGATATCCATGTATTATTCTTCATATACGTAAAGACTTTGTTTCTACAAATATCCATAGGCTTGACTTTATCAATAGGTAGTAGCAGATTTCGAGCCTAAGCCAGGGGCTTGCAAAGCATTCTTGAAGCGCATCTGCACCACATAGTGTTTTTTTTGTCCCTCTCATTTAAAACAGGTGAATCAATTAATTGACTGATTAGTAACATACTCAATGATCTGACTTGGGTGTGCCCAATAAGGAAAACAAGAAACAAGTGCTGCGTTGGCTTCTGAAAAAGTTGGAAACGTTTAAGCAAATGTCAGTCTGGCAAAGACGTCTATGCAAAGGGATACCATTTGTGACTCTGGTGGGACCCAAAAACCAACAACCTTTTTAAAGCCTTCATTTGCAACCGAGAAGTCCAGATTGTCTTTCCTGCTGAGACTTTTACACCTGAAAAGTTCGAATGACTACTCCTGGAAGACACAGATTAGGCACTGCTGGGATTCGAACCCAGGATCTCCTGTTTACTAGACAGGCGCTTTGACCAACTAAGCCACAGCGCCAGGTTCTGTCCCTGGTTTGATGATTTTGTATTCAAAGTCTAAAAGAGGACAAAGTCTAAAAGAGGAAATTCACGACTCTGGTGGGACTCGAACCCACAACCTTTGAATACCTCCATTCACAACCTAGAAGTCCAATGCGCTATCCATTGCGCCACAGAGCCAAGAAAAGCCTAGCTTTAAGACGCTATTGCATGCACATCACTTCTTAGATTTCCACTTATTTTTGTGCAGCTACACACTGTTCAGCATGCAAATTTTTACATATGTAAAACGTTGAAGTGAGCGGTGTCCACATCCTGTGGCATAGGCACTGCTGGGATTTGAACCCAGGATCTCCTGTTTACAAGACAGGCGCTTTGACCAGCTAAGCCACAGCGCCAGTTACAAGAGTGCAGTAAAATTTGTCGGTAAAACAAGTCTAAAAGAGGCAGCACATCAGGAAAATAGCTGATTACGTCATGAAAGAGGTCCCTTAGAGGTAAGAGGATTGTTTCCAAAACATGAGGGGCTTTCAGGTCTCAAGGGAATGTCTGAACTCATTTCATTTTGGCCCTACACTACTCATGCCTAAAATGTTTCCTGAGCTTTCTTCTGACATGAAAGGGCAAAATCCAGAAAGATTGCAAAGCATTCTTGAAGCGCATCTGCACCACATAGTGTTTTTTTTTGTCCCTCTCATTTAAAACAGGTGAATCAATTAATTGACTGATTAGTAACATACTCAATGATCTGACTTGGGTGTGCCCAATAAGGAAAACAAGAAACAAGTGCTGCGTTGGCTTCTGAAAAAGTTGGAAAAGTTTAAGCAAATGTCAGTCTGGCAAAGACGTCTATGCAAAGGGATACCATTTGTGACTCTGGTGGGACCCAAAAACCAACAACCTTTTTAAAGCCTTCATTTGCAACCGAGAAGTCCAGATTGTCTTTCCTGCTGAGACTTTTACACCTGAAAAGTTTGAATGACTACTCCTGGAAGACACAGATTAGGCACTGCTGGGATTCGAACCCAGGATCTCCTGTTTACTAGACAGGCGCTTTGACCAACTAAGCCACAGCGCCAGGTTCTGTCCCTGGTTTGATGATTTTGTATTCAAAGTCTAAAAGAGGACAAAGTCTAAAAGAGGAAATTCACGACTCTGGTGGGACTCGAACCCACAACCTTTGAATACCTCCATTCACAACCTAGAAGTCCAACGCGCTATCCATTGCGCCACAGAGCCACAAAAAGCCTAGCTTTAAGACGCTATTGCATGCACATCACTTCTTAGATTTCCACTTATTTTTGTGCAGCTACACACTGTTCAGCATGCAAATTTTTACATATGTAAAACGTTGAAGTGAGCGGTGTCCACATCCTGTGGCATAGGCACTGCTGGGATTTGAACCCAGGATCTCCTGTTTACGAGACAGGCGCTTTGACCAGCTAAGCCACAGCGCCAGTTACAAGAGTACAGTGAAATTTGTCGGTAAAACAAGTCTAAAAGAGGCAGCACATCAGGAAAATAGCTGATTACGTCATGAAAGAGGTCCCTTAGAGGTAAGAGGATTGTTTCCAAAACATGAGGGGCTTTCAGGTCTCAAGGGAATGTCTGAACTCATTTCATTTTGGCCCTACACTACTCATGCCTAAAATGTTTCCTGAGCTTTCTTCTGACATGAAAGGGCAAAATCCAGAAAGATATCCATGTATTATTCTTCATATACGTAAAGACTTTGTTTCTACAAATATCCATAGGCTTGACTTTATCAATAGGTAGTAGCAGATTTCGAGCCTAAGCCAGGGGCTTGCAAAGCATTCTTGAAGCGCATCTGCACCACATAGTGTTTTTTTTGTCCCTCTCATTTAAAACAGGTGAATCAATTAATTGACTGATTAGTAACATACTCAATGATCTGACTTGGGTGTGCCCAATAAGGAAAACAAGAAACAAGTGCTGCGTTGGCTTCTGAAAAAGTTGGAAACGTTTAAGCAAATGTCAGTCTGGCAAAGACGTCTATGCAAAGGGATACCATTTGTGACTCTGGTGGGACCCAAAAACCAACAACCTTTTTAAAGCCTTCATTTGCAACCGAGAAGTCCAGATTGTCTTTCCTGCTGAGACTTTTACACCTGAAAAGTTTGAATGACTACTCCTGGAAGACACAGATTAGGCACTGCTGGGATTCGAACCCAGGATCTCCTGTTTACTAGACAGGCGCTTTGACCAACTAAGCCACAGCGCCAGGTTCTGTCCCTGGTTTGATGATTTTGTATTCAAAGTCTAAAAGAGGACAAAGTCTAAAAGAGGAAATTCACGACTCTGGTGGGACTCGAACCCACAACCTTTGAATACCTCCATTCACAACCTAGAAGTCCAATGCGCTATCCATTGCGCCACAGAGCCACAAAAAGCCTAGCTTTAAGACGCTATTGCATGCACATCACTTCTTAGATTTCCACTTATTTTTGTGCAGCTACACACTGTTCAGCATGCAAATTTTTACATATGTAAAACGTTGAAGTGAGCGGTGTCCACATCCTGTGGCATAGGCACTGCTGGGATTTGAACCCAGGATCTCCTGTTTACAAGACAGGCGCTTTGACCAGCTAAGCCACAGCGCCAGTTACAAGAGTGCAGTAAAATTTGTCGGTAAAACAAGTCTAAAAGAGGCAGCACATCAGGAAAATAGCTGATTACGTCATGAAAGAGGTCCCTTAGAGGTAAGAGGATTGTTTCCAAAACATGAGGGGCTTTCAGGTCTCAAGGGAATGTCTGAACTCATTTCATTTTGGCCCTACACTACTCATGCCTAAAATGTTTCCTGAGCTTTCTTCTGACATGAAAGGGCAAAATCCAGAAAGATTGCAAAGCATTCTTGAAGCGCATCTGCACCACATAGTGTTTTTTTTTTGTCCCTCTCATTTAAAACAGGTGAATCAATTAATTGACTGATTAGTAACATACTCAATGATCTGACTTGGGTGTGCCCAATAAGGAAAACAAGAAACAAGTGCTGCGTTGGCTTCTGAAAAAGTTGGAAAAGTTTAAGCAAATGTCAGTCTGGCAAAGACGTCTATGCAAAGGGATACCATTTGTGACTCTGGTGGGACCCAAAAACCAACAACCTTTTTAAAGCCTTCATTTGCAACCGAGAAGTCCAGATTGTCTTTCCTGCTGAGACTTTTACACCTGAAAAGTTTGAATGACTACTCCTGGAAGACACAGATTAGGCACTGCTGGGATTCGAACCCAGGATCTCCTGTTTACTAGACAGGCGCTTTGACCAATTAAGCCACAGCGCCAGGTTCTGTGCCTGGTTTGATGATTTTGTATTCAAAGTCTAAAAGAGGACAAAGTCTAAAAGATGAAATTCACGACTCTGGTGGGACTCGAACCCACAACCTTTGAATACCTCCATTCACAACCTAGAAGTCCAATGCGCTATCCATTGCGCCACAGAGCCAAGAAAAGCCTAGCTTTAAGACGCTATTGCATGCACATCACTTCTTAGATTTCCACTTATTTTTGTGCAGCTACACACTGTTCAGCATGCAAATTTTTACATATGTAAAACGTTGAAGTGAGCGGTGTCCACATCCTGTGGCATAGGCACTGCTGGGATTTGAACCCAGGATCTCCTGTTTACGAGACAGGCGCTTTGACCAGCTAAGCCACAGCGCCAGTTACAAGAGTACAGTGAAATTTGTCGGTAAAACAAGTCTAAAAGAGGCAGCACATCAGGAAAATAGCTGATTACGTCATGAAAGAGGTCCCTTAGAGGTAAGAGGATTGTTTCCAAAACATGAGGGGCTTTCAGGTCTCAAGGGAATGTCTGAACTCATTTCATTTTGGCCCTACACTACTCATGCCTAAAATGTTTCCTGAGCTTTCTTCTGACATGAAAGGGCAAAATCCAGAAAGATATCCATGTATTATTCTTCATATACGTAAAGACTTTGTTTCTACAAATATCCATAGGCTTGACTTTATCAATAGGTAGTAGCAGATTTCGAGCCTAAGCCAGGGGCTTGCAAAGCATTCTTGAAGCGCATCTGCACCACATAGTGTTTTTTTTGTCCCTCTCATTTAAAACAGGTGAATCAATTAATTGACTGATTAGTAACATACTCAATGATCTGACTTGGGTGTGCCCAATAAGGAAAACAAGAAACAAGTGCTGCGTTGGCTTCTGAAAAAGTTGGAAACGTTTAAGCAAATGTCAGTCTGGCAAAGACGTCTATGCAAAGGGATACCATTTGTGACTCTGGTGGGACCCAAAAACCAACAACCTTTTTAAAGCCTTCATTTGCAACCGAGAAGTCCAGATTGTCTTTCCTGCTGAGACTTTTACACCTGAAAAGTTCGAATGACTACTCCTGGAAGACACAGATTAGGCACTGCTGGGATTCGAACCCAGGATCTCCTGTTTACTAGACAGGCGCTTTGACCAACTAAGCCACAGCGCCAGGTTCTGTCCCTGGTTTGATGATTTTGTATTCAAAGTCTAAAAGAGGACAAAGTCTAAAAGAGGAAATTCACGACTCTGGTGGGACTCGAACCCACAACCTTTGAATACCTCCATTCACAACCTAGAAGTCCAATGCGCTATCCATTGCGCCACAGAGCCACAAAAAGCCTAGCTTTAAGACGCTATTGCATGCACATCACTTCTTAGATTTCCACTTATTTTTGTGCAGCTACACACTGTTCAGCATGCAAATTTTTACATATGTAAAACGTTGAAGTGAGCGGTGTCCACATCCTGTGGCATAGGCACTGCTGGGATTTGAACCCAGGATCTCCTGTTTACAAGACAGGCGCTTTGACCAGCTAAGCCACAGCGCCAGTTACAAGAGTGCAGTAAAATTTGTCGGTAAAACAAGTCTAAAAGAGGCAGCACATCAGGAAAATAGCTGATTACGTCATGAAAGAGGTCCCTTAGAGGTAAGAGGATTGTTTCCAAAACATGAGGGGCTTTCAGGTCTCAAGGGAATGTCTGAACTCATTTCATTTTGGCCCTACACTACTCATGCCTAAAATGTTTCCTGAGCTTTCTTCTGACATGAAAGGGCAAAATCCAGAAAGATATCCATGTATTATTCTTCATATACGTAAAGACTTTGTTTCTACAAATATCCATAGGCTTGACTTTATCAATAGGTAGTAGCAGATTTCGAGCCTTAGCCAGGGGCTTGCAAAGCATTCTTGAAGCGCATCTGCACCACATAGTGTTTTTTTTGTCCCTCTCATTTAAAACAGGTGAATCAATTAATTGACTGATTAGTAACATACTCAATGATCTGACTTGGGTGTGCCCAATAAGGAAAACAAGAAACAAGTGCTGCGTTGGCTTCTGAAAAAGTTGGAAAAGTTTAAGCAAATGTCAGTCTGGCAAAGACGTCTATGCAAAGGGATACCATTTGTGACTCTGGTGGGACCCAAAAACCAACAACCTTTTTAAAGCCTTCATTTGCAACCGAGAAGTCCAGATTGTCTTTCCTGCTGAGACTTTTACACCTGAAAAGTTTGAATGACTACTCCTGGAAGACACAGATTAGGCACTGCTGGGATTCGAACCCAGGATCTCCTGTTTACTAGACAGGCGCTTTGACCAACTAAGCCACAGCGCCAGGTTCTGTCCCTGGTTTGATGATTTTGTATTCAAAGTCTAAAAGAGGACAAAGTCTAAAAGAGGAAATTCACGACTCTGGTGGGACTCGAACCCACAACCTTTGAATACCTCCATTCACAACCTAGAAGTCCAATGCGCTATCCATTGCGCCACAGAGCCACAAAAAGCCTAGCTTTAAGACGCTATTGCATGCACATCACTTCTTAGATTTCCACTTATTTTTGTGCAGCTACACACTGTTCAGCATGCAAATTTTTACATATGTAAAACGTTGAAGTGAGCGGTGTCCACATCCTGTGGCATAGGCACTGCTGGGATTTGAACCCAGGATCTCCTGTTTACGAGACAGGCGCTTTGACCAGCTAAGCCACAGCGCCAGTTACAAGAGTACAGTGAAATTTGTCGGTAAAACAAGTCTAAAAGAGGCAGCACATCAGGAAAATAGCTGATTACGTCATGAAAGAGGTCCCTTAGAGGTAAGAGGATTGTTTCCAAAACATGAGGGGCTTTCAGGTCTCAAGGGAATGTCTGAACTCATTTCATTTTGGCCCTACACTACTCATGCCTAAAATGTTTCCTGAGCTTTCTTCTGACATGAAAGGGCAAAATCCAGAAAGATATCCATGTATTATTCTTCATATACGTAAAGACTTTGTTTCTACAAATATCCATAGGCTTGACTTTATCAATAGGTAGTAGCAGATTTCGAGCCTAAGCCAGGGGCTTGCAAAGCATTCTTGAAGCGCATCTGCACCACATAGTGTTTTTTTTGTCCCTCTCATTTAAAACAGGTGAATCAATTAATTGACTGATTAGTAACATACTCAATGATCTGACTTGGGTGTGCCCAATAAGGAAAACAAGAAACAAGTGCTGCGTTGGCTTCTGAAAAAGTTGGAAACGTTTAAGCAAATGTCAGTCTGGCAAAGACGTCTATGCAAAGGGATACCATTTGTGACTCTGGTGGGACCCAAAAACCAACAACCTTTTTAAAGCCTTCATTTGCAACCGAGAAGTCCAGATTGTCTTTCCTGCTGAGACTTTTACACCTGAAAAGTTTGAATGACTACTCCTGGAAGACACAGATTAGGCACTGCTGGGATTCGAACCCAGGATCTCCTGTTTACTAGACAGGCGCTTTGACCAACTAAGCCACAGCGCCAGGTTCTGTCCCTGGTTTGATGATTTTGTATTCAAAGTCTAAAAGAGGACAAAGTCTAAAAGAGGAAATTCACGACTCTGGTGGGACTCGAACCCACAACCTTTGAATACCTCCATTCACAACCTAGAAGTCCAATGCGCTATCCATTGCGCCACAGAGCCACAAAAAGCCTAGCTTTAAGACGCTATTGCATGCACATCACTTCTTAGATTTCCACTTATTTTTGTGCAGCTACACACTGTTCAGCATGCAAATTTTTACATATGTAAAACGTTGAAGTGAGCGGTGTCCACATCCTGTGGCATAGGCACTGCTGGGATTTGAACCCAGGATCTCCTGTTTACAAGACAGGCGCTTTGACCAGCTAAGCCACAGCGCCAGTTACAAGAGTGCAGTAAAATTTGTCGGTAAAACAAGTCTAAAAGAGGCAGCACATCAGGAAAATAGCTGATTACGTCATGAAAGAGGTCCCTTAGAGGTAAGAGGATTGTTTCCAAAACATGAGGGGCTTTCAGGTCTCAAGGGAATGTCTGAACTCATTTCATTTTGGCCCTACACTACTCATGCCTAAAATGTTTCCTGAGCTTTCTTCTGACATGAAAGGGCAAAATCCAGAAAGATTGCAAAGCATTCTTGAAGCGCATCTGCACCACATAGTGTTTTTTTTTTGTCCCTCTCATTTAAAACAGGTGAATCAATTAATTGACTGATTAGTAACATACTCAATGATCTGACTTGGGTGTGCCCAATAAGGAAAACAAGAAACAAGTGCTGCGTTGGCTTCTGAAAAAGTTGGAAAAGTTTAAGCAAATGTCAGTCTGGCAAAGACGTCTATGCAAAGGGATACCATTTGTGACTCTGGTGGGACCCAAAAACCAACAACCTTTTTAAAGCCTTCATTTGCAACCGAGAAGTCCAGATTGTCTTTCCTGCTGAGACTTTTACACCTGAAAAGTTTGAATGACTACTCCTGGAAGACACAGATTAGGCACTGCTGGGATTCGAACCCAGGATCTCCTGTTTACTAGACAGGCGCTTTGACCAACTAAGCCACAGCGCCAGGTTCTGTCCCTGGTTTGATGATTTTGTATTCAAAGTCTAAAAGAGGACAAAGTCTAAAAGATGAAATTCACGACTCTGGTGGGACTCGAACCCACAACCTTTGAATACCTCCATTCACAACCTAGAAGTCCAATGCGCTATCCATTGCGCCACAGAGCCAAGAAAAGCCTAGCTTTAAGACGCTATTGCATGCACATCACTTCTTAGATTTCCACTTATTTTTGTGCAGCTACACACTGTTCAGCATGCAAATTTTTACATATGTAAAACGTTGAAGTGAGCGGTGTCCACATCCTGTGGCATAGGCACTGCTGGGATTTGAACCCAGGATCTCCTGTTTACGAGACAGGCGCTTTGACCAGCTAAGCCACAGCGCCAGTTACAAGAGTACAGTGAAATTTGTCGGTAAAACAAGTCTAAAAGAGGCAGCACATCAGGAAAATAGCTGATTACGTCATGAAAGAGGTCCCTTAGAGGTAAGAGGATTGTTTCCAAAACATGAGGGGCTTTCAGGTCTCAAGGGAATGTCTGAACTCATTTCATTTTGGCCCTACACTACTCATGCCTAAAATGTTTCCTGAGCTTTCTTCTGACATGAAAGGGCAAAATCCAGAAAGATATCCATGTATTATTCTTCATATACGTAAAGACTTTGTTTCTACAAATATCCATAGGCTTGACTTTATCAATAGGTAGTAGCAGATTTCAAGCCTAAGCCAGGGGCTTGCAAAGCATTCTTGAAGCGCATCTGCACCACATAGTGTTTTTTTTGTCCCTCTCATTTAAAACAGGTGAATCAATTAATTGACTGATTAGTAACATACTCAATGATCTGACTTGGGTGTGCCCAATAAGGAAAACAAGAAACAAGTGCTGCGTTGGCTTCTGAAAAAGTTGGAAACGTTTAAGCAAATGTCAGTCTGGCAAAGACGTCTATGCAAAGGGATACCATTTGTGACTCTGGTGGGACCCAAAAACCAACAACCTTTTTAAAGCCTTCATTTGCAACCGAGAAGTCCAGATTGTCTTTCCTGCTGAGACTTTTACACCTGAAAAGTTCGAATGACTACTCCTGGAAGACACAGATTAGGCACTGCTGGGATTCGAACCCAGGATCTCCTGTTTACTAGACAGGCGCTTTGACCAACTAAGCCACAGCGCCAGGTTCTGTCCCTGGTTTGATGATTTTGTATTCAAAGTCTAAAAGAGGACAAAGTCTAAAAGAGGAAATTCACGACTCTGGTGGGACTCGAACCCACAACCTTTGAATACCTCCATTCACAACCTAGAAGTCCAATGCGCTATCCATTGCGCCACAGAGCCACAAAAAGCCTAGCTTTAAGACGCTATTGCATGCACATCACTTCTTAGATTTCCACTTATTTTTGTGCAGCTACACACTGTTCAGCATGCAAATTTTTACATATGTAAAACGTTGAAGTGAGCGGTGTCCACATCCTGTGGCATAGGCACTGCTGGGATTTGAACCCAGGATCTCCTGTTTACAAGACAGGCGCTTTGACCAGCTAAGCCACAGCGCCAGTTACAAGAGTGCAGTAAAATTTGTCGGTAAAACAAGTCTAAAAGAGGCAGCACATCAGGAAAATAGCTGATTACGTCATGAAAGAGGTCCCTTAGAGGTAAGAGGATTGTTTCCAAAACATGAGGGGCTTTCAGGTCTCAAGGGAATGTCTGAACTCATTTCATTTTGGCCCTACACTACTCATGCCTAAAATGTTTCCTGAGCTTTCTTCTGACATGAAAGGGCAAAATCCAGAAAGATATCCATGTATTATTCTTCATATACGTAAAGACTTTGTTTCTACAAATATCCATAGGCTTGACTTTATCAATAGGTAGTAGCAGATTTCGAGCCTTAGCCAGGGGCTTGCAAAGCATTCTTGAAGCGCATCTGCACCACATAGTGTTTTTTTTGTCCCTCTCATTTAAAACAGGTGAATCAATTAATTGACTGATTAGTAACATACTCAATGATCTGACTTGGGTGTGCCCAATAAGGAAAACAAGAAACAAGTGCTGCGTTGGCTTCTGAAAAAGTTGGAAAAGTTTAAGCAAATGTCAGTCTGGCAAAGACGTCTATGCAAAGGGATACCATTTGTGACTCTGGTGGGACCCAAAAACCAACAACCTTTTTAAAGCCTTCATTTGCAACCGAGAAGTCCAGATTGTCTTTCCTGCTGAGACTTTTACACCTGAAAAGTTTGAATGACTACTCCTGGAAGACACAGATTAGGCACTGCTGGGATTCGAACCCAGGATCTCCTGTTTACTAGACAGGCGCTTTGACCAACTAAGCCACAGCGCCAGGTTCTGTCCCTGGTTTGATGATTTTGTATTCAAAGTCTAAAAGAGGACAAAGTCTAAAAGAGGAAATTCACGACTCTGGTGGGACTCGAACCCACAACCTTTGAATACCTCCATTCACAACCTAGAAGTCCAATGCGCTATCCATTGCGCCACAGAGCCACAAAAAGCCTAGCTTTAAGACGCTATTGCATGCACATCACTTCTTAGATTTCCACTTATTTTTGTGCAGCTACACACTGTTCAGCATGCAAATTTTTACATATGTAAAACGTTGAAGTGAGCGGTGTCCACATCCTGTGGCATAGGCACTGCTGGGATTTGAACCCAGGATCTCCTGTTTACGAGACAGGCGCTTTGACCAGCTAAGCCACAGCGCCAGTTACAAGAGTACAGTGAAATTTGTCGGTAAAACAAGTCTAAAAGAGGCAGCACATCAGGAAAATAGCTGATTACGTCATGAAAGAGGTCCCTTAGAGGTAAGAGGATTGTTTCCAAAACATGAGGGGCTTTCAGGTCTCAAGGGAATGTCTGAACTCATTTCATTTTGGCCCTACACTACTCATGCCTAAAATGTTTCCTGAGCTTTCTTCTGACATGAAAGGGCAAAATCCAGAAAGATATCCATGTATTATTCTTCATATACGTAAAGACTTTGTTTCTACAAATATCCATAGGCTTGACTTTATCAATAGGTAGTAGCAGATTTCGAGCCTAAGCCAGGGGCTTGCAAAGCATTCTTGAAGCGCATCTGCACCACATAGTGTTTTTTTTGTCCCTCTCATTTAAAACAGGTGAATCAATTAATTGACTGATTAGTAACATACTCAATGATCTGACTTGGGTGTGCCCAATAAGGAAAACAAGAAACAAGTGCTGCGTTGGCTTCTGAAAAAGTTGGAAACGTTTAAGCAAATGTCAGTCTGGCAAAGACGTCTATGCAAAGGGATACCATTTGTGACTCTGGTGGGACCCAAAAACCAACAACCTTTTTAAAGCCTTCATTTGCAACCGAGAAGTCCAGATTGTCTTTCCTGCTGAGACTTTTACACCTGAAAAGTTTGAATGACTACTCCTGGAAGACACAGATTAGGCACTGCTGGGATTCGAACCCAGGATCTCCTGTTTACTAGACAGGCGCTTTGACCAACTAAGCCACAGCGCCAGGTTCTGTCCCTGGTTTGATGATTTTGTATTCAAAGTCTAAAAGAGGACAAAGTCTAAAAGAGGAAATTCACGACTCTGGTGGGACTCGAACCCACAACCTTTGAATACCTCCATTCACAACCTAGAAGTCCAATGCGCTATCCATTGCGCCACAGAGCCACAAAAAGCCTAGCTTTAAGACGCTATTGCATGCACATCACTTCTTAGATTTCCACTTATTTTTGTGCAGCTACACACTGTTCAGCATGCAAATTTTTACATATGTAAAACGTTGAAGTGAGCGGTGTCCACATCCTGTGGCATAGGCACTGCTGGGATTTGAACCCAGGATCTCCTGTTTACAAGACAGGCGCTTTGACCAGCTAAGCCACAGCGCCAGTTACAAGAGTGCAGTAAAATTTGTCGGTAAAACAAGTCTAAAAGAGGCAGCACATCAGGAAAATAGCTGATTACGTCATGAAAGAGGTCCCTTAGAGGTAAGAGGATTGTTTCCAAAACATGAGGGGCTTTCAGGTCTCAAGGGAATGTCTGAACTCATTTCATTTTGGCCCTACACTACTCATGCCTAAAATGTTTCCTGAGCTTTCTTCTGACATGAAAGGGCAAAATCCAGAAAGATTGCAAAGCATTCTTGAAGCGCATCTGCACCACATAGTGTTTTTTTTTTGTCCCTCTCATTTAAAACAGGTGAATCAATTAATTGACTGATTAGTAACATACTCAATGATCTGACTTGGGTGTGCCCAATAAGGAAAACAAGAAACAAGTGCTGCGTTGGCTTCTGAAAAAGTTGGAAAAGTTTAAGCAAATGTCAGTCTGGCAAAGACGTCTATGCAAAGGGATACCATTTGTGACTCTGGTGGGACCCAAAAACCAACAACCTTTTTAAAGCCTTCATTTGCAACCGAGAAGTCCAGATTGTCTTTCCTGCTGAGACTTTTACACCTGAAAAGTTCGAATGACTACTCCTGGAAGACACAGATTAGGCACTGCTGGGATTCGAACCCAGGATCTCCTGTTTACTAGACAGGCGCTTTGACCAACTAAGCCACAGCGCCAGGTTCTGTCCCTGGTTTGATGATTTTGTATTCAAAGTCTAAAAGAGGACAAAGTCTAAAAGAGGAAATTCACGACTCTGGTGGGACTCGAACCCACAACCTTTGAATACCTCCATTCACAACCTAGAAGTCCAATGCGCTATCCATTGCGCCACAGAGCCACAAAAAGCCTAGCTTTAAGACGCTATTGCATGCACATCACTTCTTAGATTTCCACTTATTTTTGTGCAGCTACACACTGTTCAGCATGCAAATTTTTACATATGTAAAACGTTGAAGTGAGCGGTGTCCACATCCTGTGGCATAGGCACTGCTGGGATTTGAACCCAGGATCTCCTGTTTACAAGACAGGCGCTTTGACCAGCTAAGCCACAGCGCCAGTTACAAGAGTGCAGTAAAATTTGTCGGTAAAACAAGTCTAAAAGAGGCAGCACATCAGGAAAATAGCTGATTACGTCATGAAAGAGGTCCCTTAGAGGTAAGAGGATTGTTTCCAAAACATGAGGGGCTTTCAGGTCTCAAGGGAATGTCTGAACTCATTTCATTTTGGCCCTACACTACTCATGCCTAAAATGTTTCCTGAGCTTTCTTCTGACATGAAAGGGCAAAATCCAGAAAGATATCCATGTATTATTCTTCATATACGTAAAGACTTTGTTCCTACAAATATCCATAGGCTTGACTTTATCAATAGGTAGTAGCAGATTTCGAGCCTAAGCCAGGGGCTTGCAAAGCATTCTTGAAGCGCATCTGCACCACATAGTGTTTTTTTTGTCCCTCTCATTTAAAACAGGTGAATCAATTAATTGACTGATTAGTAACATACTCAATGATCTGACTTGGGTGTGCCCAATAAGGAAAACAAGAAACAAGTGCTGCGTTGGCTTCTGAAAAAGTTGGAAACGTTTAAGCAAATGTCAGTCTGGCAAAGACGTCTATGCAAAGGGATACCATTTGTGACTCTGGTGGGACCCAAAAACCAACAACCTTTTTAAAGCCTTCATTTGCAACCGAGAAGTCCAGATTGTCTTTCCTGCTGAGACTTTTACACCTGAAAAGTTTGAATGACTACTCCTGGAAGACACAGATTAGGCACTGCTGGGATTCGAACCCAGGATCTCCTGTTTACTAGACAGGCGCTTTGACCAACTAAGCCACAGCGCCAGGTTCTGTCCCTGGTTTGATGATTTTGTATTCAAAGTCTAAAAGAGGACAAAGTCTAAAAGAGGAAATTCACGACTCTGGTGGGACTCGAACCCACAACCTTTGAATACCTCCATTCACAACCTAGAAGTCCAATGCGCTATCCATTGCGCCACAGAGCCACAAAAAGCCTAGCTTTAAGACGCTATTGCATGCACATCACTTCTTAGATTTCCACTTATTTTTGTGCAGCTACACACTGTTCAGCATGCAAATTTTTACATATGTAAAACGTTGAAGTGAGCGGTGTCCACATCCTGTGGCATAGGCACTGCTGGGATTTGAACCCAGGATCTCCTGTTTACAAGACAGGCGCTTTGACCAGCTAAGCCACAGCGCCAGTTACAAGAGTGCAGTAAAATTTGTCGGTAAAACAAGTCTAAAAGAGGCAGCACATCAGGAAAATAGCTGATTACGTCATGAAAGAGGTCCCTTAGAGGTAAGAGGATTGTTTCCAAAACATGAGGGGCTTTCAGGTCTCAAGGGAATGTCTGAACTCATTTCATTTTGGCCCTACACTACTCATGCCTAAAATGTTTCCTGAGCTTTCTTCTGACATGAAAGGGCAAAATCCAGAAAGATTGCAAAGCATTCTTGAAGCGCATCTGCACCACATAGTGTTTTTTTTTTGTCCCTCTCATTTAAAACAGGTGAATCAATTAATTGACTGATTAGTAACATACTCAATGATCTGACTTGGGTGTGCCCAATAAGGAAAACAAGAAACAAGTGCTGCGTTGGCTTCTGAAAAAGTTGGAAAAGTTTAAGCAAATGTCAGTCTGGCAAAGACGTCTATGCAAAGGGATACCATTTGTGACTCTGGTGGGACCCAAAAACCAACAACCTTTTTAAAGCCTTCATTTGCAACCGAGAAGTCCAGATTGTCTTTCCTGCTGAGACTTTTACACCTGAAAAGTTCGAATGACTACTCCTGGAAGACACAGATTAGGCACTGCTGGGATTCGAACCCAGGATCTCCTGTTTACTAGACAGGCGCTTTGACCAACTAAGCCACAGCGCCAGGTTCTGTCCCTGGTTTGATGATTTTGTATTCAAAGTCTAAAAGAGGACAAAGTCTAAAAGAGGAAATTCACGACTCTGGTGGGACTCGAACCCACAACCTTTGAATACCTCCATTCACAACCTAGAAGTCCAATGCGCTATCCATTGCGCCACAGAGCCACAAAAAGCCTAGCTTTAAGACGCTATTGCATGCACATCACTTCTTAGATTTCCACTTATTTTTGTGCAGCTACACACTGTTCAGCATGCAAATTTTTACATATGTAAAACGTTGAAGTGAGCGGTGTCCACATCCTGTGGCATAGGCACTGCTGGGATTTGAACCCAGGATCTCCTGTTTACAAGACAGGCGCTTTGACCAGCTAAGCCACAGCGCCAGTTACAAGAGTGCAGTAAAATTTGTCGGTAAAACAAGTCTAAAAGAGGCAGCACATCAGGAAAATAGCTGATTACGTCATGAAAGAGGTCCCTTAGAGGTAAGAGGATTGTTTCCAAAACATGAGGGGCTTTCAGGTCTCAAGGGAATGTCTGAACTCATTTCATTTTGGCCCTACACTACTCATGCCTAAAATGTTTCCTGAGCTTTCTTCTGACATGAAAGGGCAAAATCCAGAAAGATATCCATGTATTATTCTTCATATACGTAAAGACTTTGTTTCTACAAATATCCATAGGCTTGACTTTATCAATAGGTAGTAGCAGATTTCGAGCCTAAGCCAGGGGCTTGCAAAGCATTCTTGAAGCGCATCTGCACCACATAGTGTTTTTTTTGTCCCTCTCATTTAAAACAGGTGAATCAATTAATTGACTGATTAGTAACATACTCAATGATCTGACTTGGGTGTGCCCAATAAGGAAAACAAGAAACAAGTGCTGCGTTGGCTTCTGAAAAAGTTGGAAACGTTTAAGCAAATGTCAGTCTGGCAAAGACGTCTATGCAAAGGGATACCATTTGTGACTCTGGTGGGACCCAAAAACCAACAACCTTTTTAAAGCCTTCATTTGCAACCGAGAAGTCCAGATTGTCTTTCCTGCTGAGACTTTTACACCTGAAAAGTTTGAATGACTACTCCTGGAAGACACAGATTAGGCACTGCTGGGATTCGAACCCAGGATCTCCTGTTTACTAGACAGGCGCTTTGACCAACTAAGCCACAGCGCCAGGTTCTGTCCCTGGTTTGATGATTTTGTATTCAAAGTCTAAAAGAGGACAAAGTCTAAAAGAGGAAATTCACGACTCTGGTGGGACTCGAACCCACAACCTTTGAATACCTCCATTCACAACCTAGAAGTCCAATGCGCTATCCATTGCGCCACAGAGCCACAAAAAGCCTAGCTTTAAGACGCTATTGCATGCACATCACTTCTTAGATTTCCACTTATTTTTGTGCAGCTACACACTGTTCAGCATGCAAATTTTTACATATGTAAAACGTTGAAGTGAGCGGTGTCCACATCCTGTGGCATAGGCACTGCTGGGATTTGAACCCAGGATCTCCTGTTTACAAGACAGGCGCTTTGACCAGCTAAGCCACAGCGCCAGTTACAAGAGTGCAGTAAAATTTGTCGGTAAAACAAGTCTAAAAGAGGCAGCACATCAGGAAAATAGCTGATTACGTCATGAAAGAGGTCCCTTAGAGGTAAGAGGATTGTTTCCAAAACATGAGGGGCTTTCAGGTCTCAAGGGAATGTCTGAACTCATTTCATTTTGGCCCTACACTACTCATGCCTAAAATGTTTCCTGAGCTTTCTTCTGACATGAAAGGGCAAAATCCAGAAAGATTGCAAAGCATTCTTGAAGCGCATCTGCACCACATAGTGTTTTTTTTTTGTCCCTCTCATTTAAAACAGGTGAATCAATTAATTGACTGATTAGTAACATACTCAATGATCTGACTTGGGTGTGCCCAATAAGGAAAACAAGAAACAAGTGCTGCGTTGGCTTCTGAAAAAGTTGGAAAAGTTTAAGCAAATGTCAGTCTGGCAAAGACGTCTATGCAAAGGGATACCATTTGTGACTCTGGTGGGACCCAAAAACCAACAACCTTTTTAAAGCCTTCATTTGCAACCGAGAAGTCCAGATTGTCTTTCCTGCTGAGACTTTTACACCTGAAAAGTTTGAATGACTACTCCTGGAAGACACAGATTAGGCACTGCTGGGATTCGAACCCAGGATCTCCTGTTTACTAGACAGGCGCTTTGACCAACTAAGCCACAGCGCCAGGTTCTGTCCCTGGTTTGATGATTTTGTATTCAAAGTCTAAAAGAGGACAAAGTCTAAAAGATGAAATTCACGACTCTGGTGGGACTCGAACCCACAACCTTTGAATACCTCCATTCACAACCTAGAAGTCCAATGCGCTATCCATTGCGCCACAGAGCCAAGAAAAGCCTAGCTTTAAGACGCTATTGCATGCACATCACTTCTTAGATTTCCACTTATTTTTGTGCAGCTACACACTGTTCAGCATGCAAATTTTTACATATGTAAAACGTTGAAGTGAGCGGTGTCCACATCCTGTGGCATAGGCACTGCTGGGATTTGAACCCAGGATCTCCTGTTTACGAGACAGGCGCTTTGACCAGCTAAGCCACAGCGCCAGTTACAAGAGTACAGTGAAATTTGTCGGTAAAACAAGTCTAAAAGAGGCAGCACATCAGGAAAATAGCTGATTACGTCATGAAAGAGGTCCCTTAGAGGTAAGAGGATTGTTTCCAAAACATGAGGGGCTTTCAGGTCTCAAGGGAATGTCTGAACTCATTTCATTTTGGCCCTACACTACTCATGCCTAAAATGTTTCCTGAGCTTTCTTCTGACATGAAAGGGCAAAATCCAGAAAGATATCCATGTATTATTCTTCATATACGTAAAGACTTTGTTTCTACAAATATCCATAGGCTTGACTTTATCAATAGGTAGTAGCAGATTTCGAGCCTAAGCCAGGGGCTTGCAAAGCATTCTTGAAGCGCATCTGCACCACATAGTGTTTTTTTTGTCCCTCTCATTTAAAACAGGTGAATCAATTAATTGACTGATTAGTAACATACTCAATGATCTGACTTGGGTGTGCCCAATAAGGAAAACAAGAAACAAGTGCTGCGTTGGCTTCTGAAAAAGTTGGAAACGTTTAAGCAAATGTCAGTCTGGCAAAGACGTCTATGCAAAGGGATACCATTTGTGACTCTGGTGGGACCCAAAAACCAACAACCTTTTTAAAGCCTTCATTTGCAACCGAGAAGTCCAGATTGTCTTTCCTGCTGAGACTTTTACACCTGAAAAGTTTGAATGACTACTCCTGGAAGACACAGATTAGGCACTGCTGGGATTCGAACCCAGGATCTCCTGTTTACTAGACAGGCGCTTTGACCAACTAAGCCACAGCGCCAGGTTCTGTCCCTGGTTTGATGATTTTGTATTCAAAGTCTAAAAGAGGACAAAGTCTAAAAGAGGAAATTCACGACTCTGGTGGGACTCGAACCCACAACCTTTGAATACCTCCATTCACAACCTAGAAGTCCAATGCGCTATCCATTGCGCCACAGAGCCACAAAAAGCCTAGCTTTAAGACGCTATTGCATGCACATCACTTCTTAGATTTCCACTTATTTTTGTGCAGCTACACACTGTTCAGCATGCAAATTTTTACATATGTAAAACGTTGAAGTGAGCGGTGTCCACATCCTGTGGCATAGGCACTGCTGGGATTTGAACCCAGGATCTCCTGTTTACAAGACAGGCGCTTTGACCAGCTAAGCCACAGCGCCAGTTACAAGAGTGCAGTAAAATTTGTCGGTAAAACAAGTCTAAAAGAGGCAGCACATCAGGAAAATAGCTGATTACGTCATGAAAGAGGTCCCTTAGAGGTAAGAGGATTGTTTCCAAAACATGAGGGGCTTTCAGGTCTCAAGGGAATGTCTGAACTCATTTCATTTTGGCCCTACACTACTCATGCCTAAAATGTTTCCTGAGCTTTCTTCTGACATGAAAGGGCAAAATCCAGAAAGATATCCATGTATTATTCTTCATATACGTAAAGACTTTGTTTCTACAAATATCCATAGGCTTGACTTTATCAATAGGTAGTAGCAGATTTCGAGCCTTAGCCAGGGGCTTGCAAAGCATTCTTGAAGCGCATCTGCACCACATAGTGTTTTTTTTGTCCCTCTCATTTAAAACAGGTGAATCAATTAATTGACTGATTAGTAACATACTCAATGATCTGACTTGGGTGTGCCCAATAAGGAAAACAAGAAACAAGTGCTGCGTTGGCTTCTGAAAAAGTTGGAAACGTTTAAGCAAATGTCAGTCTGGCAAAGACGTCTATGCAAAGGGATACCATTTGTGACTCTGGTGGGACCCAAAAACCAACAACCTTTTTAAAGCCTTCATTTGCAACCGAGAAGTCCAGATTGTCTTTCCTGCTGAGACTTTTACACCTGAAAAGTTTGAATGACTACTCCTGGAAGACACAGATTAGGCACTGCTGGGATTCGAACTCAGGATCTCCTGTTTACTAGACAGGCGCTTTGACCAACTAAGCCACAGCGCCAGGTTCTGTCCCTGGTTTGATGATTTTGTATTCAAAGTCTAAAAGAGGACAAAGTCTAAAAGAGGAAATTCACGACTCTGGTGGGACTCGAACCCACAACCTTTGAATACCTCCATTCACAACCTAGAAGTCCAATGCGCTATCCATTGCGCCACAGAGCCACAAAAAGCCTAGCTTTAAGACGCTATTGCATGCACATCACTTCTTAGATTTCCACTTATTTTTGTGCAGCTACACACTGTTCAGCATGCAAATTTTTACATATGTAAAACGTTGAAGTGAGCGGTGTCCACATCCTGTGGCATAGGCACTGCTGGGATTTGAACCCAGGATCTCCTGTTTACAAGACAGGCGCTTTGACCAGCTAAGCCACAGCGCCAGTTACAAGAGTGCAGTAAAATTTGTCGGTAAAACAAGTCTAAAAGAGGCAGCACATCAGGAAAATAGCTGATTACGTCATGAAAGAGGTCCCTTAGAGGTAAGAGGATTGTTTCCAAAACATGAGGGGCTTTCAGGTCTCAAGGGAATGTCTGAACTCATTTCATTTTGGCCCTACACTACTCATGCCTAAAATGTTTCCTGAGCTTTCTTCTGACATGAAAGGGCAAAATCCAGAAAGATTGCAAAGCATTCTTGAAGCGCATCTGCACCACATAGTGTTTTTTTTTTGTCCCTCTCATTTAAAACAGGTGAATCAATTAATTGACTGATTAGTAACATACTCAATGATCTGACTTGGGTGTGCCCAATAAGGAAAACAAGAAACAAGTGCTGCGTTGGCTTCTGAAAAAGTTGGAAAAGTTTAAGCAAATGTCAGTCTGGCAAAGACGTCTATGCAAAGGGATACCATTTGTGACTCTGGTGGGACCCAAAAACCAACAACCTTTTTAAAGCCTTCATTTGCAACCGAGAAGTCCAGATTGTCTTTCCTGCTGAGACTTTTACACCTGAAAAGTTCGAATGACTACTCCTGGAAGACACAGATTAGGCACTGCTGGGATTCGAACCCAGGATCTCCTGTTTACTAGACAGGCGCTTTGACCAACTAAGCCACAGCGCCAGGTTCTGTCCCTGGTTTGATGATTTTGTATTCAAAGTCTAAAAGAGGACAAAGTCTAAAAGAGGAAATTCACGACTCTGGTGGGACTCGAACCCACAACCTTTGAATACCTCCATTCACAACCTAGAAGTCCAATGCGCTATCCATTGCGCCACAGAGCCACAAAAAGCCTAGCTTTAAGACGCTATTGCATGCACATCACTTCTTAGATTTCCACTTATTTTTGTGCAGCTACACACTGTTCAGCATGCAAATTTTTACATATGTAAAACGTTGAAGTGAGCGGTGTCCACATCCTGTGGCATAGGCACTGCTGGGATTTGAACCCAGGATCTCCTGTTTACAAGACAGGCGCTTTGACCAGCTAAGCCACAGCACCAGTTACAAGAGTGCAGTAAAATTTGTCGGTAAAACAAGTCTAAAAGAGGCAGCACATCAGGAAAATAGCTGATTACGTCATGAAAGAGGTCCCTTAGAGGTAAGAGGATTGTTTCCAAAACATGAGGGGCTTTCAGGTCTCAAGGGAATGTCTGAACTCATTTCATTTTGGCCCTACACTACTCATGCCTAAAATGTTTCCTGAGCTTTCTTCTGACATGAAAGGGCAAAATCCAGAAAGATATCCATGTATTATTCTTCATATACGTAAAGACTTTGTTCCTACAAATATCCATAGGCTTGACTTTATCAATAGGTAGTAGCAGATTTCGAGCCTAAGCCAGGGGCTTGCAAAGCATTCTTGAAGCGCATCTGCACCACATAGTGTTTTTTTTGTCCCTCTCATTTAAAACAGGTGAATCAATTAATTGACTGATTAGTAACATACTCAATGATCTGACTTGGGTGTGCCCAATAAGGAAAACAAGAAACAAGTGCTGCGTTGGCTTCTGAAAAAGTTGGAAACGTTTAAGCAAATGTCAGTCTGGCAAAGACGTCTATGCAAAGGGATACCATTTGTGACTCTGGTGGGACCCAAAAACCAACAACCTTTTTAAAGCCTTCATTTGCAACCGAGAAGTCCAGATTGTCTTTCCTGCTGAGACTTTTACACCTGAAAAGTTTGAATGACTACTCCTGGAAGACACAGATTAGGCACTGCTGGGATTCGAACCCAGGATCTCCTGTTTACTAGTCAGGCGCTTTGACCAACTAAGCCACAGCGCCAGGTTCTGTCCCTGGTTTGATGATTTTGTATTCAAAGTCTAAAAGAGGACAAAGTCTAAAAGAGGAAATTCACGACTCTGGTGGGACTCGAACCCACAACCTTTGAATACCTCCATTCACAACCTAGAAGTCCAATGCGCTATCCATTGCGCCACAAAAAGCCTAGCTTTAAGACGCTATTGCATGCACATCACTTCTTAGATTTCCACTTATTTTTGTGCAGCTACACACTGTTCAGCATGCAAATTTTTACATATGTAAAACGTTGAAGTGAGCGGTGTCCACATCCTGTGGCATAGGCACTGCTGGGATTTGAACCCAGGATCTCCTGTTTACAAGACAGGCGCTTTGACCAGCTAAGCCACAGCGCCAGTTACAAGAGTGCAGTAAAATTTGTCGGTAAAACAAGTCTAAAAGAGGCAGCACATCAGGAAAATAGCTGATTACGTCATGAAAGAGGTCCCTTAGAGGTAAGAGGATTGTTTCCAAAACATGAGGGGCTTTCAGGTCTCAAGGGAATGTCTGAACTCATTTCATTTTGGCCCTACACTACTCATGCCTAAAATGTTTCCTGAGCTTTCTTCTGACATGAAAGGGCAAAATCCAGAAAGATTGCAAAGCATTCTTGAAGCGCATCTGCACCACATAGTGTTTTTTTTTTGTCCCTCTCATTTAAAACAGGTGAATCAATTAATTGACTGATTAGTAACATACTCAATGATCTGACTTGGGTGTGCCCAATAAGGAAAACAAGAAACAAGTGCTGCGTTGGCTTCTGAAAAAGTTGGAAAAGTTTAAGCAAATGTCAGTCTGGCAAAGACGTCTATGCAAAGGGATACCATTTGTGACTCTGGTGGGACCCAAAAACCAACAACCTTTTTAAAGCCTTCATTTGCAACCGAGAAGTCCAGATTGTCTTTCCTGCTGAGACTTTTACACCTGAAAAGTTTGAATGACTACTCCTGGAAGACACAGATTAGGCACTGCTGGGATTCGAACCCAGGATCTCCTGTTTACTAGACAGGCGCTTTGACCAACTAAGCCACAGCGCCAGGTTCTGTCCCTGGTTTGATGATTTTGTATTCAAAGTCTAAAAGAGGACAAAGTCTAAAAGAGGAAATTCACGACTCTGGTGGGACTCGAACCCACAACCTTTGAATACCTCCATTCACAACCTAGAAGTCCAATGCGCTATCCATTGCGCCACAGAGCCAAGAAAAGCCTAGCTTTAAGACGCTATTGCATGCACATCACTTCTTAGATTTCCACTTATTTTTGTGCAGCTACACACTGTTCAGCATGCAAATTTTTACATATGTAAAACGTTGAAGTGAGCGGTGTCCACATCCTGTGGCATAGGCACTGCTGGGATTTGAACCCAGGATCTCCTGTTTACGAGACAGGCGCTTTGACCAGCTAAGCCACAGCGCCACTTACAAGAGTACAGTGAAATTTGTCGGTAAAACAAGTCTAAAAGAGGCAGCACATCAGGAAAATAGCTGATTACGTCATGAAAGAGGTCCCTTAGAGGTAAGAGGATTGTTTCCAAAACATGAGGGGCTTTCAGGTCTCAAGGGAATGTCTGAACTCATTTCATTTTGGCCCTACACTACTCATGCCTAAAATGTTTCCTGAGCTTTCTTCTGACATGAAAGGGCAAAATCCAGAAAGATATCCATGTATTATTCTTCATATACGTAAAGACTTTGTTTCTACAAATATCCATAGGCTTGACTTTATCAATAGGTAGTAGCAGATTTCGAGCCTAAGCCAGGGGCTTGCAAAGCATTCTTGAAGCGCATCTGCACCACATAGTGTTTTTTTTGTCCCTCTCATTTAAAACAGGTGAATCAATTAATTGACTGATTAGTAACATACTCAATGATCTGACTTGGGTGTGCCCAATAAGGAAAACAAGAAACAAGTGCTGCGTTGGCTTCTGAAAAAGTTGGAAACGTTTAAGCAAATGTCAGTCTGGCAAAGACGTCTATGCAAAGGGATACCATTTGTGACTCTGGTGGGACCCAAAAACCAACAACCTTTTTAAAGCCTTCATTTGCAACCGAGAAGTCCAGATTGTCTTTCCTGCTGAGACTTTTACACCTGAAAAGTTCGAATGACTACTCCTGGAAGACACAGATTAGGCACTGCTGGGATTCGAACCCAGGATCTCCTGTTTACTAGACAGGCGCTTTGACCAACTAAGCCACAGCGCCAGGTTCTGTCCCTGGTTTGATGATTTTGTATTCAAAGTCTAAAAGAGGACAAAGTCTAAAAGAGGAAATTCACGACTCTGGTGGGACTCGAACCCACAACCTTTGAATACCTCCATTCACAACCTAGAAGTCCAATGCGCTATCCATTGCGCCACAGAGCCACAAAAAGCCTAGCTTTAAGACGCTATTGCATGCACATCACTTCTTAGATTTCCACTTATTTTTGTGCAGCTACACACTGTTCAGCATGCAAATTTTTACATATGTAAAACATTGAAGTGAGCGGTGTCCACATCCTGTGGCATAGGCACTGCTGGGATTTGAACCCAGGATCTCCTGTTTACAAGACAGGCGCTTTGACCAGCTAAGCCACAGCGCCAGTTACAAGAGTGCAGTAAAATTTGTCGGTAAAACAAGTCTAAAAGAGGCAGCACATCAGGAAAATAGCTGATTACGTCATGAAAGAGGTCCCTTAGAGGTAAGAGGATTGTTTCCAAAACATGAGGGGCTTTCAGGTCTCAAGGGAATGTCTGAACTCATTTCATTTTGGCCCTACACTACTCATGCCTAAAATGTTTCCTGAGCTTTCTTCTGACATGAAAGGGCAAAATCCAGAAAGATTGCAAAGCATTCTTGAAGCGCATCTGCACCACATAGTGTTTTTTTTTTTTTTGTCCCTCTCATTTAAAACAGGTGACTCAATTAATTGACTGATTAGTAACATACTCAATGATCTGACTTGGGTGTGCCCAATAAGGAAAACAAGAAACAAGTGCTGCGTTGGCTTCTGAAAAAGTTGGAAAAGTTTACGCAAATGTCAGTCTGGCAAAGACGTCTATGCAAAGGGATACCATTTGTGACTCTGGTGGGACCCAAAAACCAACAACCTTTTTAAAGCCTTCATTTGCAACCGAGAAGTCCAGATTGTCTTTCCTGCTGAGACTTTTACACCTGAAAAGTTCGAATGACTACTCCTGGAAGACACAGATTAGGCACTGCTGGGATTCGAACCCAGGATCTCCTGTTTACTAGACAGGCGTTTTGACCAACTAAGCCACAGCGCCAGGTTCTGTCCCTGGTTTGATGATTTTGTATTCAAAGTCTAAAAGAGGACAAAGTCTAAAAGAGGAAATTCACGACTCTGGTGGGACTCGAACCCACAACCTTTGAATACCTCCATTCACAACCTAGAAGTCCAATGCGCTATCCATTGCGCCACAGAGCCACAAAAAGCCTAGCTTTAAGACGCTATTGCATGCACATCACTTCTTAGATTTCCACTTATTTTTGTGCAGCTACACACTGTTCAGCATGCAAATTTTTACATATGTAAAACGTTGAAGTGAGCGGTGTCCACATCCTGTGGCATAGGCACTGCTGGGATTTGAACCCAGGATCTCCTGTTTACAAGACAGGCGCTTTGACCAGCTAAGCCACAGCGCCAGTTACAAGAGTGCAGTAAAATTTGTCGGTAAAACAAGTCTAAAAGAGGCAGCACATCAGGAAAATAGCTGATTACGTCATGAAAGAGGTCCCTTAGAGGTAAGAGGATTGTTTCCAAAACATGAGGGGCTTTCAGGTCTCAAGGGAATGTCTGAACTCATTTCATTTTGGCCCTACACTACTCATGCCTAAAATGTTTCCTGAGCTTTCTTCTGACATGAAAGGGCAAAATCCAGAAAGATTGCAAAGCATTCTTGAAGCGCATCTGCACCACATAGTGTTTTTTTTTTGTCCCTCTCATTTAAAACAGGTGAATCAATTAATTGACTGATTAGTAACATACTCAATGATCTGACTTGGGTGTGCCCAATAAGGAAAACAAGAAACAAGTGCTGCGTTGGCTTCTGAAAAAGTTGGAAAAGTTTAAGCAAATGTCAGTCTGGCAAAGACGTCTATGCAAAGGGATACCATTTGTGACTCTGGTGGGACCCAAAAACCAACAACCTTTTTAAAGCCTTCATTTGCAACCGAGAAGTCCAGATTGTCTTTCCTGCTGAGACTTTTACACCTGAAAAGTTCGAATGACTACTCCTGGAAGACACAGATTAGGCACTGCTGGGATTCGAACCCAGGATCTCCTGTTTACTAGACAGGCGCTTTGACCAACTAAGCCACAGCGCCAGGTTCTGTCCCTGGTTTGATGATTTTGTATTCAAAGTCTAAAAGAGGACAAAGTCTAAAAGAGGAAATTCACGACTCTGGTGGGACTCGAACCCACAACCTTTGAATACCTCCATTCACAACCTAGAAGTCCAATGCGCTATCCATTGCGCCACAGAGCCACAAAAAGCCTAGCTTTAAGACGCTATTGCATGCACATCACTTCTTAGATTTCCACTTATTTTTGTGCAGCTACACACTGTTCAGCATGCAAATTTTTACATATGTAAAACGTTGAAGTGAGCGGTGTCCACATCCTGTGGCATAGGCACTGCTGGGATTTGAACCCAGGATCTCCTGTTTACAAGACAGGCGCTTTGACCAGCTAAGCCACAGCACCAGTTACAAGAGTGCAGTAAAATTTGTCGGTAAAACAAGTCTAAAAGAGGCAGCACATCAGGAAAATAGCTGATTACGTCATGAAAGAGGTCCCTTAGAGGTAAGAGGATTGTTTCCAAAACATGAGGGGCTTTCAGGTCTCAAGGGAATGTCTGAACTCATTTCATTTTGGCCCTACACTACTCATGCCTAAAATGTTTCCTGAGCTTTCTTCTGACATGAAAGGGCAAAATCCAGAAAGATATCCATGTATTATTCTTCATATACGTAAAGACTTTGTTCCTACAAATATCCATAGGCTTGACTTTATCAATAGGTAGTAGCAGATTTCGAGCCTAAGCCAGGGGCTTGCAAAGCATTCTTGAAGCGCATCTGCACCACATAGTGTTTTTTTTGTCCCTCTCATTTAAAACAGGTGAATCAATTAATTGACTGATTAGTAACATACTCAATGATCTGACTTGGGTGTGCCCAATAAGGAAAACAAGAAACAAGTGCTGCGTTGGCTTCTGAAAAAGTTGGAAACGTTTAAGCAAATGTCAGTCTGGCAAAGACGTCTATGCAAAGGGATACCATTTGTGACTCTGGTGGGACCCAAAAACCAACAACCTTTTTAAAGCCTTCATTTGCAACCGAGAAGTCCAGATTGTCTTTCCTGCTGAGACTTTTACACCTGAAAAGTTTGAATGACTACTCCTGGAAGACACAGATTAGGCACTGCTGGGATTCGAACCCAGGATCTCCTGTTTACTAGTCAGGCGCTTTGACCAACTAAGCCACAGCGCCAGGTTCTGTCCCTGGTTTGATGATTTTGTATTCAAAGTCTAAAAGAGGACAAAGTCTAAAAGAGGAAATTCACGACTCTGGTGGGACTCGAACCCACAACCTTTGAATACCTCCATTCACAACCTAGAAGTCCAATGCGCTATCCATTGCGCCACAAAAAGCCTAGCTTTAAGACGCTATTGCATGCACATCACTTCTTAGATTTCCACTTATTTTTGTGCAGCTACACACTGTTCAGCATGCAAATTTTTACATATGTAAAACGTTGAAGTGAGCGGTGTCCACATCCTGTGGCATAGGCACTGCTGGGATTTGAACCCAGGATCTCCTGTTTACAAGACAGGCGCTTTGACCAGCTAAGCCACAGCGCCAGTTACAAGAGTGCAGTAAAATTTGTCGGTAAAACAAGTCTAAAAGAGGCAGCACATCAGGAAAATAGCTGATTACGTCATGAAAGAGGTCCCTTAGAGGTAAGAGGATTGTTTCCAAAACATGAGGGGCTTTCAGGTCTCAAGGGAATGTCTGAACTCATTTCATTTTGGCCCTACACTACTCATGCCTAAAATGTTTCCTGAGCTTTCTTCTGACATGAAAGGGCAAAATCCAGAAAGATTGCAAAGCATTCTTGAAGCGCATCTGCACCACATAGTGTTTTTTTTTTGTCCCTCTCATTTAAAACAGGTGAATCAATTAATTGACTGATTAGTAACATACTCAATGATCTGACTTGGGTGTGCCCAATAAGGAAAACAAGAAACAAGTGCTGCGTTGGCTTCTGAAAAAGTTGGAAAAGTTTAAGCAAATGTCAGTCTGGCAAAGACGTCTATGCAAAGGGATACCATTTGTGACTCTGGTGGGACCCAAAAACCAACAACCTTTTTAAAGCCTTCATTTGCAACCGAGAAGTCCAGATTGTCTTTCCTGCTGAGACTTTTACACCTGAAAAGTTTGAATGACTACTCCTGGAAGACACAGATTAGGCACTGCTGGGATTCGAACCCAGGATCTCCTGTTTACTAGACAGGCGCTTTGACCAACTAAGCCACAGCGCCAGGTTCTGTCCCTGGTTTGATGATTTTGTATTCAAAGTCTAAAAGAGGACAAAGTCTAAAAGAGGAAATTCACGACTCTGGTGGGACTCGAACCCACAACCTTTGAATACCTCCATTCACAACCTAGAAGTCCAATGCGCTATCCATTGCGCCACAGAGCCAAGAAAAGCCTAGCTTTAAGACGCTATTGCATGCACATCACTTCTTAGATTTCCACTTATTTTTGTGCAGCTACACACTGTTCAGCATGCAAATTTTTACATATGTAAAACGTTGAAGTGAGCGGTGTCCACATCCTGTGGCATAGGCACTGCTGGGATTTGAACCCAGGATCTCCTGTTTACGAGACAGGCGCTTTGACCAGCTAAGCCACAGCGCCACTTACAAGAGTACAGTGAAATTTGTCGGTAAAACAAGTCTAAAAGAGGCAGCACATCAGGAAAATAGCTGATTACGTCATGAAAGAGGTCCCTTAGAGGTAAGAGGATTGTTTCCAAAACATGAGGGGCTTTCAGGTCTCAAGGGAATGTCTGAACTCATTTCATTTTGGCCCTACACTACTCATGCCTAAAATGTTTCCTGAGCTTTCTTCTGACATGAAAGGGCAAAATCCAGAAAGATATCCATGTATTATTCTTCATATACGTAAAGACTTTGTTTCTACAAATATCCATAGGCTTGACTTTATCAATAGGTAGTAGCAGATTTCGAGCCTAAGCCAGGGGCTTGCAAAGCATTCTTGAAGCGCATCTGCACCACATAGTGTTTTTTTTGTCCCTCTCATTTAAAACAGGTGAATCAATTAATTGACTGATTAGTAACATACTCAATGATCTGACTTGGGTGTGCCCAATAAGGAAAACAAGAAACAAGTGCTGCGTTGGCTTCTGAAAAAGTTGGAAACGTTTAAGCAAATGTCAGTCTGGCAAAGACGTCTATGCAAAGGGATACCATTTGTGACTCTGGTGGGACCCAAAAACCAACAACCTTTTTAAAGCCTTCATTTGCAACCGAGAAGTCCAGATTGTCTTTCCTGCTGAGACTTTTACACCTGAAAAGTTCGAATGACTACTCCTGGAAGACACAGATTAGGCACTGCTGGGATTCGAACCCAGGATCTCCTGTTTACTAGACAGGCGCTTTGACCAACTAAGCCACAGCGCCAGGTTCTGTCCCTGGTTTGATGATTTTGTATTCAAAGTCTAAAAGAGGACAAAGTCTAAAAGAGGAAATTCACGACTCTGGTGGGACTCGAACCCACAACCTTTGAATACCTCCATTCACAACCTAGAAGTCCAATGCGCTATCCATTGCGCCACAAAAAGCCTAGCTTTAAGACGCTATTGCATGCACATCACTTCTTAGATTTCCACTTATTTTTGTGCAGCTACACACTGTTCAGCATGCAAATTTTTACATATGTAAAACGTTGAAGTGAGCGGTGTCCACATCCTGTGGCATAGGCACTGCTGGGATTTGAACCCAGGATCTCCTGTTTACAAGACAGGCGCTTTGACCAGCTAAGCCACAGCGCCAGTTACAAGAGTGCAGTAAAATTTGTCGGTAAAACAAGTCTAAAAGAGGCAGCACATCAGGAAAATAGCTGATTACGTCATGAAAGAGGTCCCTTAGAGGTAAGAGGATTGTTTCCAAAACATGAGGGGCTTTCAGGTCTCAAGGGAATGTCTGAACTCATTTCATTTTGGCCCTACACTACTCATGCCTAAAATGTTTCCTGAGCTTTCTTCTGACATGAAAGGGCAAAATCCAGAAAGATTGCAAAGCATTCTTGAAGCGCATCTGCACCACATAGTGTTTTTTTTTGTCCCTCTCATTTAAAACAGGTGAATCAATTAATTGACTGATTAGTAACATACTCAATGATCTGACTTGGGTGTGCCCAATAAGGAAAACAAGAAACAAGTGCTGCGTTGGCTTCTGAAAAAGTTGGAAAAGTTTAAGCAAATGTCAGTCTGGCAAAGACGTCTATGCAAAGGGATACCATTTGTGACTCTGGTGGGACCCAAAAACCAACAACCTTTTTAAAGCCTTCATTTGCAACCGAGAAGTCCAGATTGTCTTTCCTGCTGAGACTTTTACACCTGAAAAGTTTGAATGACTACTCCTGGAAGACACAGATTAGGCACTGCTGGGATTCGAACCCAGGATCTCCTGTTTACTAGACAGGCGCTTTGACCAACTAAGCCACAGCGCCAGGTTCTGTCCCTGGTTTGATGATTTTGTATTCAAAGTCTAAAAGAGGACAAAGTCTAAAAGAGGAAATTCACGACTCTGGTGGGACTCGAACCCACAACCTTTGAATACCTCCATTCACAACCTAGAAGTCCAATGCGCTATCCATTGCGCCACAGAGCCAAGAAAAGCCTAGCTTTAAGACGCTATTGCATGCACATCACTTCTTAGATTTCCACTTATTTTTGTGCAGCTACACACTGTTCAGCATGCAAATTTTTACATATGTAAAACGTTGAAGTGAGCGGTGTCCACATCCTGTGGCATAGGCACTGCTGGGATTTGAACCCAGGATCTCCTGTTTACGAGACAGGCGCTTTGACCAGCTAAGCCACAGCGCCAGTTACAAGAGTACAGTGAAATTTGTCGGTAAAACAAGTCTAAAAGAGGCAGCACATCAGGAAAATAGCTGATTACGTCATGAAAGAGGTCCCTTAGAGGTAAGAGGATTGTTTCCAAAACATGAGGGGCTTTCAGGTCTCAAGGGAATGTCTGAACTCATTTCATTTTGGCCCTACACTACTCATGCCTAAAATGTTTCCTGAGCTTTCTTCTGACATGAAAGGGCAAAATCCAGAAAGATATCCATGTATTATTCTTCATATACGTAAAGACTTTGTTTCTACAAATATCCATAGGCTTGACTTTATCAATAGGTAGTAGCAGATTTCGAGCCTAAGCCAGGGGCTTGCAAAGCATTCTTGAAGCGCATCTGCACCACATAGTGTTTTTTTTGTCCCTCTCATTTAAAACAGGTGAATCAATTAATTGACTGATTAGTAACATACTCAATGATCTGACTTGGGTGTGCCCAATAAGGAAAACAAGAAACAAGTGCTGCGTTGGCTTCTGAAAAAGTTGGAAACGTTTAAGCAAATGTCAGTCTGGCAAAGACGTCTATGCAAAGGGATACCATTTGTGACTCTGGTGGGACCCAAAAACCAACAACCTTTTTAAAGCCTTCATTTGCAACCGAGAAGTCCAGATTGTCTTTCCTGCTGAGACTTTTACACCTGAAAAGTTCGAATGACTACTCCTGGAAGACACAGATTAGGCACTGCTGGGATTCGAACCCAGGATCTCCTGTTTACTAGACAGGCGCTTTGACCAACTAAGCCACAGCGCCAGGTTCTGTCCCTGGTTTGATGATTTTGTATTCAAAGTCTAAAAGAGGACAAAGTCTAAAAGAGGAAATTCACGACTCTGGTGGGACTCGAACCCACAACCTTTGAATACCTCCATTCACAACCTAGAAGTCCAATGCGCTATCCATTGCGCCACAGAGCCACAAAAAGCCTAGCTTTAAGACGCTATTGCATGCACATCACTTCTTAGATTTCCACTTATTTTTGTGCAGCTACACACTGTTCAGCATGCAGATTTTTACATATGTAAAACGTTGAAGTGAGCGGTGTCCACATCCTGTGGCATAGGCACTGCTGGGATTTGAACCCAGGATCTCCTGTTTACAAGACAGGCGCTTTGACCAGCTAAGCCACAGCGCCAGTTACAAGAGTGCAGTAAAATTTGTCGGTAAAACAAGTCTAAAAGAGGCAGCACATCAGGAAAATAGCTGATTACGTCATGAAAGAGGTCCCTTAGAGGTAAGAGGATTGTTTCCAAAACATGAGGGGCTTTCAGGTCTCAAGGGAATGTCTGAACTCATTTCATTTTGGCCCTACACTACTCATGCCTAAAATGTTTCCTGAGCTTTCTTCTGACATGAAAGGGCAAAATCCAGAAAGATTGCAAAGCATTCTTGAAGCGCATCTGCACCACATAGTGTTTTTTTTTTGTCCCTCTCATTTAAAACAGGTGAATCAATTAATTGACTGATTAGTAACATACTCAATGATCTGACTTGGGTGTGCCCAATAAGGAAAACAAGAAACAAGTGCTGCGTTGGCTTCTGAAAAAGTTGGAAAAGTTTAAGCAAATGTCAGTCTGGCAAAGACGTCTATGCAAAGGGATACCATTTGTGACTCTGGTGGGACCCAAAAACCAACAACCTTTTTAAAGCCTTCATTTGCAACCGAGAAGTCCAGATTGTCTTTCCTGCTGAGACTTTTACACCTGAAAAGTTTGAATGACTACTCCTGGAAGACACAGATTAGGCACTGCTGGGATTCGAACCCAGGATCTCCTGTTTACTAGACAGGCGCTTTGACCAACTAAGCCACAGCGCCAGGTTCTGTCCCTGGTTTGATGATTTTGTATTCAAAGTCTAAAAGAGGACAAAGTCTAAAAGAGGAAATTCACGACTCTGGTGGGACTCGAACCCACAACCTTTGAATACCTCCATTCACAACCTAGAAGTCCAATGCGCTATCCATTGCGCCACAAAAAGCCTAGCTTTAAGACGCTATTGCATGCACATCACTTCTTAGATTTCCACTTATTTTTGTGCAGCTACACACTGTTCAGCATGCAAATTTTTACATATGTAAAACGTTGAAGTGAGCGGTGTCCACATCCTGTGGCATAGGCACTGCTGGGATTTGAACCCAGGATCTCCTGTTTACAAGACAGGCGCTTTGACCAGCTAAGCCACAGCGCCAGTTACAAGAGTGCAGTAAAATTTGTCGGTAAAACAAGTCTAAAAGAGGCAGCACATCAGGAAAATAGCTGATTACGTCATGAAAGAGGTCCCTTAGAGGTAAGAGGATTGTTTCCAAAACATGAGGGGCTTTCAGGTCTCAAGGGAATGTCTGAACTCATTTCATTTTGGCCCTACACTACTCATGCCTAAAATGTTTCCTGAGCTTTCTTCTGACATGAAAGGGCAAAATCCAGAAAGATATCCATGTATTATTCTTCATATACGTAAAGACTTTGTTTCTACAAATATCCATAGGCTTGACTTTATCAATAGGTAGTAGCAGATTTCGAGCCTAAGCCAGGGGCTTGCAAAGCATTCTTGAAGCGCATCTGCACCACATAGTGTTTTTTTTGTCCCTCTCATTTAAAACAGGTGAATCAATTAATTGACTGATTAGTAACATACTCAATGATCTGACTTGGGTGTGCCCAATAAGGAAAACAAGAAACAAGTGCTGCGTTGGCTTCTGAAAAAGTTGGAAACGTTTAAGCAAATGTCAGTCTGGCAAAGACGTCTATGCAAAGGGATACCATTTGTGACTCTGGTGGGACCCAAAAACCAACAACCTTTTTAAAGCCTTCATTTGCAACCGAGAAGTCCAGATTGTCTTTCCTGCTGAGACTTTTACACCTGAAAAGTTCGAATGACTACTCCTGGAAGACACAGATTAGGCACTGCTGGGATTCGAACCCAGGATCTCCTGTTTACTAGACAGGCGCTTTGACCAACTAAGCCACAGCGCCAGGTTCTGTCCCTGGTTTGATGATTTTGTATTCAAAGTCTAAAAGAGGACAAAGTCTAAAAGAGGAAATTCACGACTCTGGTGGGACTCGAACCCACAACCTTTGAATACCTCCATTCACAACCTAGAAGTCCAATGCGCTATCCATTGCGCCACAGAGCCACAAAAAGCCTAGCTTTAAGACGCTATTGCATGCACATCACTTCTTAGATTTCCACTTATTTTTGTGCAGCTACACACTGTTCAGCATGCAAATTTTTACATATGTAAAACGTTGAAGTGAGCGGTGTCCACATCCTGTGGCATAGGCACTGCTGGGATTTGAACCCAGGATCTCCTGTTTACAAGACAGGCACTTTGACCAGCTAAGCCACAGCGCCAGTTACAAGAGTGCAGTAAAATTTGTCGGTAAAACAAGTCTAAAAGAGGCAGCACATCAGGAAAATAGCTGATTACGTCATGAAAGAGGTCCCTTAGAGGTAAGAGGATTGTTTCCAAAACATGAGGGGCTTTCAGGTCTCAAGGGAATGTCTGAACTCATTTCATTTTGGCCCTACACTACTCATGCCTAAAATGTTTCCTGAGCTTTCTTCTGACATGAAAGGGCAAAATCCAGAAAGATATCCATGTATTATTCTTCATATACGTAAAGACTTTGTTTCTACAAATATCCATAGGCTTGACTTTATCAATAGGTAGTAGCAGATTTCGAGCCTAAGCCAGGGGCTTGCAAAGCATTCTTGAAGCGCATCTGCACCACATAGTGTTTTTTTTGTCCCTCTCATTTAAAACAGGTGAATCAATTAATTGACTGATTAGTAACATACTCAATGATCTGACTTGGGTGTGCCCAATAAGGAAAACAAGAAACAAGTGCTGCGTTGGCTTCTGAAAAAGTTGGAAACGTTTAAGCAAATGTCAGTCTGGCAAAGACGTCTATGCAAAGGGATACCATTTGTGACTCTGGTGGGACCCAAAAACCAACAACCTTTTTAAAGCCTTCATTTGCAACCGAGAAGTCCAGATTGTCTTTCCTGCTGAGACTTTTACACCTGAAAAGTTTGAATGACTACTCCTGGAAGACACAGATTAGGCACTGCTGGGATTCGAACCCAGGATCTCCTGTTTACTAGACAGGCGCTTTGACCAACTAAGCCACAGCGCCAGGTTCTGTCCCTGGTTTGATGATTTTGTATTCAAAGTCTAAAAGAGGACAAAGTCTAAAAGAGGAAATTCACGACTCTGGTGGGACTCGAACCCACAACCTTTGAATACCTCCATTCACAACCTAGAAGTCCAATGCGCTATCCATTGCGCCACAGAGCCACAAAAAGCCTAGCTTTAAGACGCTATTGCATGCACATCACTTCTTAGATTTCCACTTATTTTTGTGCAGCTACACACTGTTCAGCATGCAAATTTTTACATATGTAAAACGTTGAAGTGAGCGGTGTCCACATCCTGTGGCATAGGCACTGCTGGGATTTGAACCCAGGATCTCCTGTTTACAAGACAGGCGCTTTGACCAGCTAAGCCACAGCGCCAGTTACAAGAGTGCAGTAAAATTTGTCGGTAAAACAAGTCTAAAAGAGGCAGCACATCAGGAAAATAGCTGATTACGTCATGAAAGAGGTCCCTTAGAGGTAAGAGGATTGTTTCCAAAACATGAGGGGCTTTCAGGTCTCAAGGGAATGTCTGAACTCATTTCATTTTGGCCCTACACTACTCATGCCTAAAATGTTTCCTGAGCTTTCTTCTGACATGAAAGGGCAAAATCCAGAAAGATATCCATGTATTATTCTTCATATACGTAAAGACTTTGTTTCTACAAATATCCATAGGCTTGACTTTATCAATAGGTAGTAGCAGATTTCGAGCCTAAGCCAGGGGCTTGCAAAGCATTCTTGAAGCGCATCTGCACCACATAGTGTTTTTTTTGTCCCTCTCATTTAAAACAGGTGAATCAATTAATTGACTGATTAGTAACATACTCAATGATCTGACTTGGGTGTGCCCAATAAGGAAAACAAGAAACAAGTGCTGCGTTGGCTTCTGAAAAAGTTGGAAACGTTTAAGCAAATGTCAGTCTGGCAAAGACGTCTATGCAAAGGGATACCATTTGTGACTCTGGTGGGACCCAAAAACCAACAACCTTTTTAAAGCCTTCATTTGCAACCGAGAAGTCCAGATTGTCTTTCCTGCTGAGACTTTTACACCTGAAAAGTTCGAATGACTACTCCTGGAAGACACAGATTAGGCACTGCTGGGATTCGAACCCAGGATCTCCTGTTTACTAGACAGGCGCTTTGACCAACTAAGCCACAGCGCCAGGTTCTGTCCCTGGTTTGATGATTTTGTATTCAAAGTCTAAAAGAGGACAAAGTCTAAAAGAGGAAATTCACGACTCTGGTGGGACTCGAACCCACAACCTTTGAATACCTCCATTCACAACCTAGAAGTCCAATGCGCTATCCATTGCGCCACAAAAAGCCTAGCTTTAAGACGCTATTGCATGCACATCACTTCTTAGATTTCCACTTATTTTTGTGCAGCTACACACTGTTCAGCATGCAAATTTTTACATATGTAAAACGTTGAAGTGAGCGGTGTCCACATCCTGTGGCATAGGCACTGCTGGGATTTGAACCCAGGATCTCCTGTTTACAAGACAGGCGCTTTGACCAGCTAAGCCACAGCGCCAGTTACAAGAGTGCAGTAAAATTTGTCGGTAAAACAAGTCTAAAAGAGGCAGCACATCAGGAAAATAGCTGATTACGTCATGAAAGAGGTCCCTTAGAGGTAAGAGGATTGTTTCCAAAACATGAGGGGCTTTCAGGTCTCAAGGGAATGTCTGAACTCATTTCATTTTGGCCCTACACTACTCATGCCTAAAATGTTTCCTGAGCTTTCTTCTGACATGAAAGGGCAAAATCCAGAAAGATTGCAAAGCATTCTTGAAGCGCATCTGCACCACATAGTGTTTTTTTTTGTCCCTCTCATTTAAAACAGGTGAATCAATTAATTGACTGATTAGTAACATACTCAATGATCTGACTTGGGTGTGCCCAATAAGGAAAACAAGAAACAAGTGCTGCGTTGGCTTCTGAAAAAGTTGGAAAAGTTTAAGCAAATGTCAGTCTGGCAAAGACGTCTATGCAAAGGGATACCATTTGTGACTCTGGTGGGACCCAAAAACCAACAACCTTTTTAAAGCCTTCATTTGCAACCGAGAAGTCCAGATTGTCTTTCCTGCTGAGACTTTTACACCTGAAAAGTTTGAATGACTACTCCTGGAAGACACAGATTAGGCACTGCTGGGATTCGAACCCAGGATCTCCTGTTTACTAGACAGGCGCTTTGACCAACTAAGCCACAGCGCCAGGTTCTGTCCCTGGTTTGATGATTTTGTATTCAAAGTCTAAAAGAGGACAAAGTCTAAAAGAGGAAATTCACGACTCTGGTGGGACTCGAACCCACAACCTTTGAATACCTCCATTCACAACCTAGAAGTCCAATGCGCTATCCATTGCGCCACAGAGCCAAGAAAAGCCTAGCTTTAAGACGCTATTGCATGCACATCACTTCTTAGATTTCCACTTATTTTTGTGCAGCTACACACTGTTCAGCATGCAAATTTTTACATATGTAAAACGTTGAAGTGAGCGGTGTCCACATCCTGTGGCATAGGCACTGCTGGGATTTGAACCCAGGATCTCCTGTTTACGAGACAGGCGCTTTGACCAGCTAAGCCACAGCGCCAGTTACAAGAGTACAGTGAAATTTGTCGGTAAAACAAGTCTAAAAGAGGCAGCACATCAGGAAAATAGCTGATTACGTCATGAAAGAGGTCCCTTAGAGGTAAGAGGATTGTTTCCAAAACATGAGGGGCTTTCAGGTCTCAAGGGAATGTCTGAACTCATTTCATTTTGGCCCTACACTACTCATGCCTAAAATGTTTCCTGAGCTTTCTTCTGACATGAAAGGGCAAAATCCAGAAAGATATCCATGTATTATTCTTCATATACGTAAAGACTTTGTTTCTACAAATATCCATAGGCTTGACTTTATCAATAGGTAGTAGCAGATTTCGAGCCTAAGCCAGGGGCTTGCAAAGCATTCTTGAAGCGCATCTGCACCACATAGTGTTTTTTTTGTCCCTCTCATTTAAAACAGGTGAATCAATTAATTGACTGATTAGTAACATACTCAATGATCTGACTTGGGTGTGCCCAATAAGGAAAACAAGAAACAAGTGCTGCGTTGGCTTCTGAAAAAGTTGGAAACGTTTAAGCAAATGTCAGTCTGGCAAAGACGTCTATGCAAAGGGATACCATTTGTGACTCTGGTGGGACCCAAAAACCAACAACCTTTTTAAAGCCTTCATTTGCAACCGAGAAGTCCAGATTGTCTTTCCTGCTGAGACTTTTACACCTGAAAAGTTCGAATGACTACTCCTGGAAGACACAGATTAGGCACTGCTGGGATTCGAACCCAGGATCTCCTGTTTACTAGACAGGCGCTTTGACCAACTAAGCCACAGCGCCAGGTTCTGTCCCTGGTTTGATGATTTTGTATTCAAAGTCTAAAAGAGGACAAAGTCTAAAAGAGGAAATTCACGACTCTGGTGGGACTCGAACCCACAACCTTTGAATACCTCCATTCACAACCTAGAAGTCCAATGCGCTATCCATTGCGCCACAGAGCCACAAAAAGCCTAGCTTTAAGACGCTATTGCATGCACATCACTTCTTAGATTTCCACTTATTTTTGTGCAGCTACACACTGTTCAGCATGCAGATTTTTACATATGTAAAACGTTGAAGTGAGCGGTGTCCACATCCTGTGGCATAGGCACTGCTGGGATTTGAACCCAGGATCTCCTGTTTACAAGACAGGCGCTTTGACCAGCTAAGCCACAGCGCCAGTTACAAGAGTGCAGTAAAATTTGTCGGTAAAACAAGTCTAAAAGAGGCAGCACATCAGGAAAATAGCTGATTACGTCATGAAAGAGGTCCCTTAGAGGTAAGAGGATTGTTTCCAAAACATGAGGGGCTTTCAGGTCTCAAGGGAATGTCTGAACTCATTTCATTTTGGCCCTACACTACTCATGCCTAAAATGTTTCCTGAGCTTTCTTCTGACATGAAAGGGCAAAATCCAGAAAGATTGCAAAGCATTCTTGAAGCGCATCTGCACCACATAGTGTTTTTTTTTTGTCCCTCTCATTTAAAACAGGTGAATCAATTAATTGACTGATTAGTAACATACTCAATGATCTGACTTGGGTGTGCCCAATAAGGAAAACAAGAAACAAGTGCTGCGTTGGCTTCTGAAAAAGTTGGAAAAGTTTAAGCAAATGTCAGTCTGGCAAAGACGTCTATGCAAAGGGATACCATTTGTGACTCTGGTGGGACCCAAAAACCAACAACCTTTTTAAAGCCTTCATTTGCAACCGAGAAGTCCAGATTGTCTTTCCTGCTGAGACTTTTACACCTGAAAAGTTTGAATGACTACTCCTGGAAGACACAGATTAGGCACTGCTGGGATTCGAACCCAGGATCTCCTGTTTACTAGACAGGCGCTTTGACCAACTAAGCCACAGCGCCAGGTTCTGTCCCTGGTTTGATGATTTTGTATTCAAAGTCTAAAAGAGGACAAAGTCTAAAAGAGGAAATTCACGACTCTGGTGGGACTCGAACCCACAACCTTTGAATACCTCCATTCACAACCTAGAAGTCCAATGCGCTATCCATTGCGCCACAGAGCCAAGAAAAGCCTAGCTTTAAGACGCTATTGCATGCACATCACTTCTTAGATTTCCACTTATTTTTGTGCAGCTACACACTGTTCAGCATGCAAATTTTTACATATGTAAAACGTTGAAGTGAGCGGTGTCCACATCCTGTGGCATAGGCACTGCTGGGATTTGAACCCAGGATCTCCTGTTTACGAGACAGGCGCTTTGACCAGCTAAGCCACAGCGCCAGTTACAAGAGTACAGTGAAATTTGTCGGTAAAACAAGTCTAAAAGAGGCAGCACATCAGGAAAATAGCTGATTACGTCATGAAAGAGGTCCCTTAGAGGTAAGAGGATTGTTTCCAAAACATGAGGGGCTTTCAGGTCTCAAGGGAATGTCTGAACTCATTTCATTTTGGCCCTACACTACTCATGCCTAAAATGTTTCCTGAGCTTTCTTCTGACATGAAAGGGCAAAATCCAGAAAGATATCCATGTATTATTCTTCATATACGTAAAGACTTTGTTTCTACAAATATCCATAGGCTTGACTTTATCAATAGGTAGTAGCAGATTTCGAGCCTAAGCCAGGGGCTTGCAAAGCATTCTTGAAGCGCATCTGCACCACATAGTGTTTTTTTTGTCCCTCTCATTTAAAACAGGTGAATCAATTAATTGACTGATTAGTAACATACTCAATGATCTGACTTGGGTGTGCCCAATAAGGAAAACAAGAAACAAGTGCTGCGTTGGCTTCTGAAAAAGTTGGAAACGTTTAAGCAAATGTCAGTCTGGCAAAGACGTCTATGCAAAGGGATACCATTTGTGACTCTGGTGGGACCCAAAAACCAACAACCTTTTTAAAGCCTTCATTTGCAACCGAGAAGTCCAGATTGTCTTTCCTGCTGAGACTTTTACACCTGAAAAGTTCGAATGACTACTCCTGGAAGACACAGATTAGGCACTGCTGGGATTCGAACCCAGGATCTCCTGTTTACTAGACAGGCGCTTTGACCAACTAAGCCACAGCGCCAGGTTCTGTCCCTGGTTTGATGATTTTGTATTCAAAGTCTAAAAGAGGACAAAGTCTAAAAGAGGAAATTCACGACTCTGGTGGGACTCGAACCCACAACCTTTGAATACCTCCATTCACAACCTAGAAGTCCAATGCGCTATCCATTGCGCCACAGAGCCACAAAAAGCCTAGCTTTAAGACGCTATTGCATGCACATCACTTCTTAGATTTCCACTTATTTTTGTGCAGCTACACACTGTTCAGCATGCAGATTTTTACATATGTAAAACGTTGAAGTGAGCGGTGTCCACATCCTGTGGCATAGGCACTGCTGGGATTTGAACCCAGGATCTCCTGTTTACAAGACAGGCGCTTTGACCAGCTAAGCCACAGCGCCAGTTACAAGAGTGCAGTAAAATTTGTCGGTAAAACAAGTCTAAAAGAGGCAGCACATCAGGAAAATAGCTGATTACGTCATGAAAGAGGTCCCTTAGAGGTAAGAGGATTGTTTCCAAAACATGAGGGGCTTTCAGGTCTCAAGGGAATGTCTGAACTCATTTCATTTTGGCCCTACACTACTCATGCCTAAAATGTTTCCTGAGCTTTCTTCTGACATGAAAGGGCAAAATCCAGAAAGATTGCAAAGCATTCTTGAAGCGCATCTGCACCACATAGTGTTTTTTTTTTGTCCCTCTCATTTAAAACAGGTGAATCAATTAATTGACTGATTAGTAACATACTCAATGATCTGACTTGGGTGTGCCCAATAAGGAAAACAAGAAACAAGTGCTGCGTTGGCTTCTGAAAAAGTTGGAAAAGTTTAAGCAAATGTCAGTCTGGCAAAGACGTCTATGCAAAGGGATACCATTTGTGACTCTGGTGGGACCCAAAAACCAACAACCTTTTTAAAGCCTTCATTTGCAACCGAGAAGTCCAGATTGTCTTTCCTGCTGAGACTTTTACACCTGAAAAGTTTGAATGACTACTCCTGGAAGACACAGATTAGGCACTGCTGGGATTCGAACCCAGGATCTCCTGTTTACTAGACAGGCGCTTTGACCAACTAAGCCACAGCGCCAGGTTCTGTCCCTGGTTTGATGATTTTGTATTCAAAGTCTAAAAGAGGACAAAGTCTAAAAGAGGAAATTCACGACTCTGGTGGGACTCGAACCCACAACCTTTGAATACCTCCATTCACAACCTAGAAGTCCAATGCGCTATCCATTGCGCCACAGAGCCAAGAAAAGCCTAGCTTTAAGACGCTATTGCATGCACATCACTTCTTAGATTTCCACTTATTTTTGTGCAGCTACACACTGTTCAGCATGCAAATTTTTACATATGTAAAACGTTGAAGTGAGCGGTGTCCACATCCTGTGGCATAGGCACTGCTGGGATTTGAACCCAGGATCTCCTGTTTACGAGACAGGCGCTTTGACCAGCTAAGCCACAGCGCCAGTTACAAGAGTACAGTGAAATTTGTCGGTAAAACAAGTCTAAAAGAGGCAGCACATCAGGAAAATAGCTGATTACGTCATGAAAGAGGTCCCTTAGAGGTAAGAGGATTGTTTCCAAAACATGAGGGGCTTTCAGGTCTCAAGGGAATGTCTGAACTCATTTCATTTTGGCCCTACACTACTCATGCCTAAAATGTTTCCTGAGCTTTCTTCTGACATGAAAGGGCAAAATCCAGAAAGATATCCATGTATTATTCTTCATATACGTAAAGACTTTGTTTCTACAAATATCCATAGGCTTGACTTTATCAATAGGTAGTAGCAGATTTCGAGCCTAAGCCAGGGGCTTGCAAAGCATTCTTGAAGCGCATGTGCACCACATAGTGTTTTTTTTGTCCCTCTCATTTAAAACAGGTGAATCAATTAATTGACTGATTAGTAACATACTCAATGATCTGACTTGGGTGTGCCCAATAAGGAAAACAAGAAACAAGTGCTGCGTTGGCTTCTGAAAAAGTTGGAAAAGTTTACGCAAATGTCAGTCTGGCAAAGACGTCTATGCAAAGGGATACCATTTGTGACTCTGGTGGGACCCAAAAACCAACAACCTTTTTAAAGCCTTCATTTGCAACCGAGAAGTCCAGATTGTCTTTCCTGCTGAGACTTTTACACCTGAAAAGTTCGAATGACTACTCCTGGAAGACACAGATTAGGCACTGCTGGGATTCGAACCCAGGATCTCCTGTTTACTAGACAGGCGCTTTGACCAACTAAGCCACAGCGCCAGGTTCTGTCCCTGGTTTGATGATTTTGTATTCAAAGTCTAAAAGAGGACAAAGTCTAAAAGAGGAAATTCACGACTCTGGTGGGACTCGAACCCACAACCTTTGAATACCTCCATTCACAACCTAGAAGTCCAATGCGCTATCCATTGCGCCACAGAGCCACAAAAAGCCTAGCTTTAAGACGCTATTGCATGCACATCACTTCTTAGATTTCCACTTATTTTTGTGCAGCTACACACTGTTCAGCATGCAAATTTTTACATATGTAAAACGTTGAAGTGAGCGGTGTCCACATCCTGTGGCATAGGCACTGCTGGGATTTGAACCCAGGATCTCCTGTTTACAAGACAGGCGCTTTGACCAGCTAAGCCACAGCGCCAGTTACAAGAGTGCAGTAAAATTTGTCGGTAAAACAAGTCTAAAAGAGGCAGCACATCAGGAAAATAGCTGATTACGTCATGAAAGAGGTCCCTTAGAGGTAAGAGGATTGTTTCCAAAACATGAGGGGCTTTCAGGTCTCAAGGGAATGTCTGAACTCATTTCATTTTGGCCCTACACTACTCATGCCTAAAATGTTTCCTGAGCTTTCTTCTGACATGAAAGGGCAAAATCCAGAAAGATATCCATGTATTATTCTTCATATACGTAAAGACTTTGTTTCTACAAATATCCATAGGCTTGACTTTATCAATAGGTAGTAGCAGATTTCGAGCCTAAGCCAGGGGCTTGCAAAGCATTCTTGAAGCGCATCTGCACCACATAGTGTTTTTTTTGTCCCTCTCATTTAAAACAGGTGAATCAATTAATTGACTGATTAGTAACATACTCAATGATCTGACTTGGGTGTGCCCAATAAGGAAAACAAGAAACAAGTGCTGCGTTGGCTTCTGAAAAAGTTGGAAACGTTTAAGCAAATGTCAGTCTGGCAAAGACGTCTATGCAAAGGGATACCATTTGTGACTCTGGTGGGACCCAAAAACCAACAACCTTTTTAAAGCCTTCATTTGCAACCGAGAAGTCCAGATTGTCTTTCCTGCTGAGACTTTTACACCTGAAAAGTTCGAATGACTACTCCTGGAAGACACAGATTAGGCACTGCTGGGATTCGAACCCAGGATCTCCTGTTTACTAGACAGGCGCTTTGACCAACTAAGCCACAGCGCCAGGTTCTGTCCCTGGTTTGATGATTTTGTATTCAAAGTCTAAAAGAGGACAAAGTCTAAAAGAGGAAATTCACGACTCTGGTGGGACTCGAACCCACAACCTTTGAATACCTCCATTCACAACCTAGAAGTCCAATGCGCTATCCATTGCGCCACAGAGCCACAAAAAGCCTAGCTTTAAGACGCTATTGCATGCACATCACTTCTTAGATTTCCACTTATTTTTGTGCAGCTACACACTGTTCAGCATGCAGATTTTTACATATGTAAAACGTTGAAGTGAGCGGTGTCCACATCCTGTGGCATAGGCACTGCTGGGATTTGAACCCAGGATCTCCTGTTTACAAGACAGGCGCTTTGACCAGCTAAGCCACAGCGCCAGTTACAAGAGTGCAGTAAAATTTGTCGGTAAAACAAGTCTAAAAGAGGCAGCACATCAGGAAAATAGCTGATTACGTCATGAAAGAGGTCCCTTAGAGGTAAGAGGATTGTTTCCAAAACATGAGGGGCTTTCAGGTCTCAAGGGAATGTCTGAACTCATTTCATTTTGGCCCTACACTACTCATGCCTAAAATGTTTCCTGAGCTTTCTTCTGACATGAAAGGGCAAAATCCAGAAAGATTGCAAAGCATTCTTGAAGCGCATCTGCACCACATAGTGTTTTTTTTTTGTCCCTCTCATTTAAAACAGGTGAATCAATTAATTGACTGATTAGTAACATACTCAATGATCTGACTTGGGTGTGCCCAATAAGGAAAACAAGAAACAAGTGCTGCGTTGGCTTCTGAAAAAGTTGGAAAAGTTTAAGCAAATGTCAGTCTGGCAAAGACTTCTATGCAAAGGGATACCATTTGTGACTCTGGTGGGACCCAAAAACCAACAACCTTTTTAAAGCCTTCATTTGCAACCGAGAAGTCCAGATTGTCTTTCCTGCTGAGACTTTTACACCTGAAAAGTTTGAATGACTACTCCTGGAAGACACAGATTAGGCACTGCTGGGATTCGAACCCAGGATCTCCTGTTTACTAGACAGGCGCTTTGACCAACTAAGCCACAGCGCCAGGTTCTGTCCCTGGTTTGATGATTTTGTATTCAAAGTCTAAAAGAGGACAAAGTCTTAAAGAGGAAATTCACGACTCTGGTGGGACTCGAACCCACAACCTTTGAATACCTCCATTCACAACCTAGAAGTCCAATGCGCTATCCATTGCGCCACAGAGCCAAGAAAAGCCTAGCTTTAAGACGCTATTGCATGCACATCACTTCTTAGATTTCCACTTATTTTTGTGCAGCTACACACTGTTCAGCATGCAAATTTTTACATATGTAAAACGTTGAAGTGAGCGGTGTCCACATCCTGTGGCATAGGCACTGCTGGGATTTGAACCCAGGATCTCCTGTTTACGAGACAGGCGCTTTGACCAGCTAAGCCACAGCGCCAGTTACAAGAGTACAGTGAAATTTGTCGGTAAAACAAGTCTAAAAGAGGCAGCACATCAGGAAAATAGCTGATTACGTCATGAAAGAGGTCCCTTAGAGGTAAGAGGATTGTTTCCAAAACATGAGGGGCTTTCAGGTCTCAAGGGAATGTCTGAACTCATTTCATTTTGGCCCTACACTACTCATGCCTAAAATGTTTCCTGAGCTTTCTTCTGACATGAAAGGGCAAAATCCAGAAAGATATCCATGTATTATTCTTCATATACGTAAAGACTTTGTTTCTACAAATATCCATAGGCTTGACTTTATCAATAGGTAGTAGCAGATTTCGAGCCTAAGCCAGGGGCTTGCAAAGCATTCTTGAAGCGCATGTGCACCACATAGTGTTTTTTTTGTCCCTCTCATTTAAAACAGGTGAATCAATTAATTGACTGATTAGTAACATACTCAATGATCTGACTTGGGTGTGCCCAATAAGGAAAACAAGAAACAAGTGCTGCGTTGGCTTCTGAAAAAGTTGGAAAAGTTTACGCAAATGTCAGTCTGGCAAAGACGTCTATGCAAAGGGATACCATTTGTGACTCTGGTGGGACCCAAAAACCAACAACCTTTTTAAAGCCTTCATTTGCAACCGAGAAGTCCAGATTGTCTTTCCTGCTGAGACTTTTACACCTGAAAAGTTCGAATGACTACTCCTGGAAGACACAGATTAGGCACTGCTGGGATTCGAACCCAGGATCTCCTGTTTACTAGACAGGCGCTTTGACCAACTAAGCCACAGCGCCAGGTTCTGTCCCTGGTTTGATGATTTTGTATTCAAAGTCTAAAAGAGGACAAAGTCTAAAAGAGGAAATTCACGACTCTGGTGGGACTCGAACCCACAACCTTTGAATACCTCCATTCACAACCTAGAAGTCCAATGCGCTATCCATTGCGCCACAGAGCCACAAAAAGCCTAGCTTTAAGACGCTATTGCATGCACATCACTTCTTAGATTTCCACTTATTTTTGTGCAGCTACACACTGTTCAGCATGCAAATTTTTACATATGTAAAACGTTGAAGTGAGCGGTGTCCACATCCTGTGGCATAGGCACTGCTGGGATTTGAACCCAGGATCTCCTGTTTACAAGACAGGCGCTTTGACCAGCTAAGCCACAGCGCCAGTTACAAGAGTGCAGTAAAATTTGTCGGTAAAACAAGTCTAAAAGAGGCAGCACATCAGGAAAATAGCTGATTACGTCATGAAAGAGGTCCCTTAGAGGTAAGAGGATTGTTTCCAAAACATGAGGGGCTTTCAGGTCTCAAGGGAATGTCTGAACTCATTTCATTTTGGCCCTACACTACTCATGCCTAAAATGTTTCCTGAGCTTTCTTCTGACATGAAAGGGCAAAATCCAGAAAGATATCCATGTATTATTCTTCATATACGTAAAGACTTTGTTTCTACAAATATCCATAGGCTTGACTTTATCAATAGGTAGTAGCAGATTTCGAGCCTAAGCCAGGGGCTTGCAAAGCATTCTTGAAGCGCATCTGCACCACATAGTGTTTTTTTTGTCCCTCTCATTTAAAACAGGTGAATCAATTAATTGACTGATTAGTAACATACTCAATGATCTGACTTGGGTGTGCCCAATAAGGAAAACAAGAAACAAGTGCTGCGTTGGCTTCTGAAAAAGTTGGAAACGTTTAAGCAAATGTCAGTCTGGCAAAGACGTCTATGCAAAGGGATACCATTTGTGACTCTGGTGGGACCCAAAAACCAACAACCTTTTTAAAGCCTTCATTTGCAACCGAGAAGTCCAGATTGTCTTTCCTGCTGAGACTTTTACACCTGAAAAGTTCGAATGACTACTCCTGGAAGACACAGATTAGGCACTGCTGGGATTCGAACCCAGGATCTCCTGTTTACTAGACAGGCGCTTTGACCAACTAAGCCACAGCGCCAGGTTCTGTCCCTGGTTTGATGATTTTGTATTCAAAGTCTAAAAGAGGACAAAGTCTAAAAGAGGAAATTCACGACTCTGGTGGGACTTGAACCCACAACCTTTGAATACCTCCATTCACAACCTAGAAGTCCAATGCGCTATCCATTGCGCCACAGAGCCACAAAAAGCCTAGCTTTAAGACGCTATTGCATGCACATCACTTCTTAGATTTCCACTTATTTTTGTGCAGCTACACACTGTTCAGCATGCAAATTTTTACATATGTAAAACATTGAAGTGAGCGGTGTCCACATCCTGTGGCATAGGCACTGCTGGGATTTGAACCCAGGATCTCCTGTTTACAAGACAGGCGCTTTGACCAGCTAAGCCACAGCGCCAGTTACAAGAGTGCAGTAAAATTTGTCGGTAAAACAAGTCTAAAAGAGGCAGCACATCAGGAAAATAGCTGATTACGTCATGAAAGAGGTCCCTTAGAGGTAAGAGGATTGTTTCCAAAACATGAGGGGCTTTCAGGTCTCAAGGGAATGTCTGAACTCATTTCATTTTGGCCCTACACTACTCATGCCTAAAATGTTTCCTGAGCTTTCTTCTGACATGAAAGGGCAAAATCCAGAAAGATTGCAAAGCATTCTTGAAGCGCATCTGCACCACATAGTGTTTTTTTTTTTTTTTGTCCCTCTCATTTAAAACAGGTGACTCAATTAATTGACTGATTAGTAACATACTCAATGATCTGACTTGGGTGTGCCCAATAAGGAAAACAAGAAACAAGTGCTGCGTTGGCTTCTGAAAAAGTTGGAAAAGTTTACGCAAATGTCAGTCTGGCAAAGACGTCTATGCAAAGGGATACCATTTGTGACTCTGGTGGGACCCAAAAACCAACAACCTTTTTAAAGCCTTCATTTGCAACCGAGAAGTCCAGATTGTCTTTCCTGCTGAGACTTTTACACCTGAAAAGTTCGAATGACTACTCCTGGAAGACACAGATTAGGCACTGCTGGGATTCGAACCCAGGATCTCCTGTTTACTAGACAGGCGCTTTGACCAACTAAGCCACAGCGCCAGGTTCTGTCCCTGGTTTGATGATTTTGTATTCAAAGTCTAAAAGAGGACAAAGTCTAAAAGAGGAAATTCACGACTCTGGTGGGACTCGAACCCACAACCTTTGAATACCTCCATTCACAACCTAGAAGTCCAATGCGCTATCCATTGCGCCACAGAGCCACAAAAAGCCTAGCTTTAAGACGCTATTGCATGCCCATCACTTCTTAGATTTCCACTTATTTTTGTGCAGCTACACACTGTTCAGCATGCAAATTTTTACATATGTAAAACGTTGAAGTGAGCGGTGTCCACATCCTGTGGCATAGGCACTGCTGGGATTTGAACCCAGGATCTCCTGTTTACAAGACAGGCGCTTTGACCAGCTAAGCCACAGCGCCAGTTACAAGAGTGCAGTAAAATTTGTCGGTAAAACAAGTCTAAAAGAGGCAGCACATCAGGAAAATAGCTGATTACGTCATGAAAGAGGTCCCTTAGAGGTAAGAGGATTGTTTCCAAAACATGAGGGGCTTTCAGGTCTCAAGGGAATGTCTGAACTCATTTCATTTTGGCCCTACACTACTCATGCCTAAAATGTTTCCTGAGCTTTCTTCTGACATGAAAGGGCAAAATCCAGAAAGATTGCAAAGCATTCTTGAAGCGCATCTGCACCCCATAGTGTTTTTTTTTTTTTTTGTCCCTCTCATTTAAAACAGGTGACTCAATTAATTGACTGATTAGTAACATACTCAATGATCTGACTTGGGTGTGCCCAATAAGGAAAACAAGAAACAAGTGCTGCGTTGGCTTCTGAAAAAGTTGGAAAAGTTTACGCAAATGTCAGTCTGGCAAAGTCGTCTATGCAAAGGGATACCATTTGTGACTCTGGTGGGACCCAAAAACCAACAACCTTTTTAAAGCCTTCATTTGCAACCGAGAAGTCCAGATTGTCTTTCCTGCTGAGACTTTTACACCTGAAAAGTTCGAATGACTACTCCTGGAAGACACAGATTAGGCACTGCTGGGATTCGAACCCAGGATCTCCTGTTTACTAGACAGGCGCTTTGACCAACTAAGCCACAGCGCCAGGTTCTGTCCCTGGTTTGATGATTTTGTATTCAAAGTCTAAAAGAGGACAAAGTCTAAAAGAGGAAATTCACGACTCTGGTGGGACTCGAACCCACAACCTTTGAATACCTCCATTCACAACCTAGAAGTCCAATGCGCTATCCATTGCGCCACAGAGCCACAAAAAGCCTAGCTTTAAGACGCTATTGCATGCACATCACTTCTTAGATTTCCACTTATTTTTGTGCAGCTACACACTGTTCAGCATGCAAATTTTTACATATGTAAAACGTTGAAGTGAGCGGTGTCCACATCCTGTGGCATAGGCACTGCTGGGATTTGAACCCAGGATCTCCTGTTTACGAGACAGGCGCTTTGACCAGCTAAGCCACAGCGCCAGTTACAAGAGTGCAGTAAAATTTGTCGGTAAAACAAGTCTAAAAGAGGCAGCACATCAGGAAAATAGCTGATTACGTCATGAAAGAGGTCCCTTAGAGGTAAGAGGATTGTTTCCAAAACATGAGGGGCTTTCAGGTCTCAAGGGAATGTCTGAACTCATTTCATTTTGGCCCTACACTACTCATGCCTAAAATGTTTCCTGAGCTTTCTTCTGACATGAAAGGGCAAAATCCAGAAAGATATCCATGTATTATTCTTCATATACGTAAAGACTTTGTTTCTACAAATATCCATAGGCTTGACTTTATCAATAGGTAGTAGCAGATTTCGAGCCTAAGCCAGGGGCTTGCAAAGCATTCTTGAAGCGCATCTGCACCACATAGTGTTTTTTTTGTCCCTCTCATTTAAAACAGGTGAATCAATTAATTGACTGATTAGTAACATACTCAATGATCTGACTTGGGTGTGCCCAATAAGGAAAACAAGAAACAAGTGCTGCTTTGGCTTCTGAAAAAGTTGGAAACGTTTAAGCAAATGTCAGTCTGGCAAAGACGTCTATGCAAAGGGATACCATTTGTGACTCTGGTGGGACCCAAAAACCAACAACCTTTTTAAAGCCTTCATTTGCAACCGAGAAGTCCAGATTGTCTTTCCTGCTGAGACTTTTACACCTGAAAAGTTCGAATGACTACTCCTGGAAGACACAGATTAGGCACTGCTGGGATTCGAACCCAGGATCTCCTGTTTACTAGACAGGCGCTTTGACCAACTAAGCCACAGCGCCAGGTTCTGTCTCTGGTTTGATGATTTTGTATTCAAAGTCTAAAAGAGGACAAAGTCTAAAAGAGGAAATTCACGACTCTGGTGGGACTCGAACCCACAACCTTTGAATACCTCCATTCACAACCTAGAAGTCCAATGCGCTATCCATTGCGCCACAGAGCCACAAAAAGCCTAGCTTTAAGACGCTATTGCATGCACATCACTTCTTAGATTTCCACTTATTTTTGTGCAGCTACACACTGTTCAGCATGCAAATTTTTACATATGTAAAACGTTGAAGTGAGCGGTGTCCACATCCTGTGGCATAGGCACTGCTGGGATTTGAACCCAGGATCTCCTGTTTACAAGACAGGCGCTTTGACCAGCTAAGCCACAGCGCCAGTTACAAGAGTGCAGTAAAATTTGTCGGTAAAACAAGTCTAAAAGAGGCAGCACATCAGGAAAATAGCTGATTACGTCATGAAAGAGGTCCCTTAGAGGTAAGAGGATTGTTTCCAAAACATGAGGGGCTTTCAGGTCTCAAGGGAATGTCTGAACTCATTTCATTTTGGCCCTACACTACTCATGCCTAAAATGTTTCCTGAGCTTTCTTCTGACATGAAAGGGCAAAATCCAGAAAGATATCCATGTATTATTCTTCATATACGTAAAGACTTTGTTTCTACAAATATCCATAGGCTTGACTTTATCAATAGGTAGTAGCAGATTTCGAGCCTAAGCCAGGGGCTTGCAAAGCATTCTTGAAGCGCATCTGCACCACATAGTGTTTTTTTTGTCCCTCTCATTTAAAACAGGTGAATCAATTAATTGACTGATTAGTAACATACTCAATGATCTGACTTGGGTGTGCCCAATAAGGAAAACAAGAAACAAGTGCTGCGTTGGCTTCTGAAAAAGTTGGAAACGTTTAAGCAAATGTCAGTCTGGCAAAGACGTCTATGCAAAGGGATACCATTTGTGACTCTGGTGGGACCCAAAAACCAACAACCTTTTTAAAGCCTTCATTTGCAACCGAGAAGTCCAGATTGTCTTTCCTGCTGAGACTTTTACACCTGAAAAGTTTGAATGACTACTCCTGGAAGACACAGATTAGGCACTGCTGGGATTCGAACCCAGGATCTCCTGTTTACTAGACAGGCGCTTTGACCAACTAAGCCACAGCGCCAGGTTCTGTCCCTGGTTTGATGATTTTGTATTCAAAGTCTAAAAGAGGACAAAGTCTAAAAGAGGAAATTCACGACTCTGGTGGGACTCGAACCCACAACCTTTGAATACCTCCATTCACAACCTAGAAGTCCAATGCGCTATCCATTGCGCCACAGAGCCACAAAAAGCCTAGCTTTAAGACGCTATTGCATGCACATCACTTCTTAGATTTCCACTTATTTTTGTGCAGCTACACACTGTTCAGCATGCAAATTTTTACATATGTAAAACGTTGAAGTGAGCGGTGTCCACATCCTGTGGCATAGGCACTGCTGGGATTTGAACCCAGGATCTCCTGTTTACAAGACAGGCGCTTTGACCAGCTAAGCCACAGCGCCAGTTACAAGAGTGCAGTAAAATTTGTCGGTAAAACAAGTCTAAAAGAGGCAGCACATCAGGAAAATAGCTGATTACGTCATGAAAGAGGTCCCTTAGAGGTAAGAGGATTGTTTCCAAAACATGAGGGGCTTTCAGGTCTCAAGGGAATGTCTGAACTCATTTCATTTTGGCCCTACACTACTCATGCCTAAAATGTTTCCTGAGCTTTCTTCTGACATGAAAGGGCAAAATCCAGAAAGATATCCATGTATTATTCTTCATATACGTAAAGACTTTGTTTCTACAAATATCCATAGGCTTGACTTTATCAATAGGTAGTAGCAGATTTCGAGCCTAAGCCAGGGGCTTGCAAAGCATTCTTGAAGCGCATCTGCACCACATAGTGTTTTTTTTGTCCCTCTCATTTAAAACAGGTGAATCAATTAATTGACTGATTAGTAACATACTCAATGATCTGACTTGGGTGTGCCCAATAAGGAAAACAAGAAACAAGTGCTGCGTTGGCTTCTGAAAAAGTTGGAAACGTTTAAGCAAATGTCAGTCTGGCAAAGACGTCTATGCAAAGGGATACCATTTGTGACTCTGGTGGGACCCAAAAACCAACAACCTTTTTAAAGCCTTCATTTGCAACCGAGAAGTCCAGATTGTCTTTCCTGCTGAGACTTTTACACCTGAAAAGTTTGAATGACTACTCCTGGAAGACACAGATTAGGCACTGCTGGGATTCGAACCCAGGATCTCCTGTTTACTAGACAGGCGCTTTGACCAACTAAGCCACAGCGCCAGGTTCTGTCCCTGGTTTGATGATTTTGTATTCAAAGTCTAAAAGAGGACAAAGTCTAAAAGAGGAAATTCACGACTCTGGTGGGACTCGAACCCACAACCTTTGAATACCTCCATTCACAACCTAGAAGTCCAATGCGCTATCCATTGCGCCACAGAGCCAAGAAAAGCCTAGCTTTAAGACGCTATTGCATGCACATCACTTCTTAGATTTCCACTTATTTTTGTGCAGCTACACACTGTTCAGCATGCAAATTTTTACATATGTAAAACGTTGAAGTGAGCGGTGTCCACATCCTGTGGCATAGGCACTGCTGGGATTTGAACCCAGGATCTCCTGTTTACAAGACAGGCGCTTTGACCAGCTAAGCCACAGCGCCAGTTACAAGAGTGCAGTAAAATTTGTCGGTAAAACAAGTCTAAAAGAGGCAGCACATCAGGAAAATAGCTGATTACGTCATGAAAGAGGTCCCTTAGAGGTAAGAGGATTGTTTCCAAAACATGAGGGGCTTTCAGGTCTCAAGGGAATGTCTGAACTCATTTCATTTTGGCCCTACACTACTCATGCCTAAAATGTTTCCTGAGCTTTCTTCTGACATGAAAGGGCAAAATCCAGAAAGATATCCATGTATTATTCTTCATATACGTAAAGACTTTGTTTCTACAAATATCCATAGGCTTGACTTTATCAATAGGTAGTAGCAGATTTCGAGCCTAAGCCAGGGGCTTGCAAAGCATTCTTGAAGCGCATCTGCACCACATAGTGTTTTTTTGTCCCTCTCATTTAAAACAGGTGAATCAATTAATTGACTGATTAGTAACATACTCAATGATCTGACTTGGGTGTGCCCAATAAGGAAAACAAGAAACAAGTGCTGCGTTGGCTTCTGAAAAAGTTGGAAACGTTTAAGCAAATGTCAGTCTGGCAAAGACGTCTATGCAAAGGGATACCATTTGTGACTCTGGTGGGACCCAAAAACCAACAACCTTTTTAAAGCCTTCATTTGCAACCGAGAAGTCCAGATTGTCTTTCCTGCTGAGACTTTTACACCTGAAAAGTTTGAATGACTACTCCTGGAAGACACAGATTAGGCACTGCTGGGATTCGAACCCAGGATCTCCTGTTTACTAGACAGGCGCTTTGACCAACTAAGCCACAGCGCCAGGTTCTGTCCCTGGTTTGATGATTTTGTATTCAAAGTCTAAAAGAGGACAAAGTCTAAAAGAGGAAATTCACGACTCTGGTGGGACTCGAACCCACAACCTTTGAATACCTCCATTCACAACCTAGAAGTCCAATGCGCTATCCATTGCGCCACAGAGCCAAGAAAAGCCTAGCTTTAAGACGCTATTGCATGCACATCACTTCTTAGATTTCCACTTATTTTTGTGCAGCTACACACTGTTCAGCATGCAAATTTTTACATATGTAAAACGTTGAAGTGAGCGGTGTCCACATCCTGTGGCATAGGCACTGCTGGGATTTGAACCCAGGATCTCCTGTTTACGAGACAGGCGCTTTGACCAGCTAAGCCACAGCGCCAGTTACAAGAGTACAGTGAAATTTGTCGGTAAAACAAGTCTAAAAGAGGCAGCACATCAGGAAAATAGCTGATTACGTCATGAAAGAGGTCCCTTAGAGGTAAGAGGATTGTTTCCAAAACATGAGGGGCTTTCAGGTCTCAAGGGAATGTCTGAACTCATTTCATTTTGGCCCTACACTACTCATGCCTAAAATGTTTCCTGAGCTTTCTTCTGACATGAAAGGGCAAAATCCAGAAAGATATCCATGTATTATTCTTCATATACGTAAAGACTTTGTTTCTACAAATATCCATAGGCTTGACTTTATCAATAGGTAGTAGCAGATTTCGAGCCTAAGCCAGGGGCTTGCAAAGCATTCTTGAAGCGCATGTGCACCACATAGTGTTTTTTTTGTCCCTCTCATTTAAAACAGGTGAATCAATTAATTGACTGATTAGTAACATACTCAATGATCTGACTTGGGTGTGCCCAATAAGGAAAACAAGAAACAAGTGCTGCGTTGGCTTCTGAAAAAGTTGGAAACGTTTAAGCAAATGTCAGTCTGGCAAAGACGTCTATGCAAAGGGATACCATTTGTGACTCTGGTGGGACCCAAAAACCAACAACCTTTTTAAAGCCTTCATTTGCAACCGAGAAGTCCAGATTGTCTTTCCTGCTGAGACTTTTACACCTGAAAAGTTCGAATGACTACTCCTGGAAGACACAGATTAGGCACTGCTGGGATTCGAACCCAGGATCTCCTGTTTACTAGACAGGCGCTTTGACCAACTAAGCCACAGCGCCAGGTTCTGTCCCTGGTTTGATGATTTTGTATTCAAAGTCTAAAAGAGGACAAAGTCTAAAAGAGGAAATTCACGACTCTGGTGGGACTCGAACCCACAACCTTTGAATACCTCCATTCACAACCTAGAAGTCCAATGCGCTATCCATTGCGCCACAGAGCCACAAAAAGCCTAGCTTTAAGACGCTATTGCATGCACATCACTTCTTAGATTTCCACTTATTTTTGTGCAGCTACACACTGTTCAGCATGCAAATTTTTACATATGTAAAACATTGAAGTGAGCGGTGTCCACATCCTGTGGCATAGGCACTGCTGGGATTTGAACCCAGGATCTCCTGTTTACAAGACAGGCGCTTTGACCAGCTAAGCCACAGCGCCAGTTACAAGAGTGCAGTAAAATTTGTCGGTAAAACAAGTCTAAAAGAGGCAGCACATCAGGAAAATAGCTGATTACGTCATGAAAGAGGTCCCTTAGAGGTAAGAGGATTGTTTCCAAAACATGAGGGGCTTTCAGGTCTCAAGGGAATGTCTGAACTCATTTCATTTTGGCCCTACACTACTCATGCCTAAAATGTTTCCTGAGCTTTCTTCTGACATGAAAGGGCAAAATCCAGAAAGATATCCATGTATTATTCTTCATATACGTAAAGACTTTGTTTCTACAAATATCCATAGGCTTGACTTTATCAATAGGTAGTAGCAGATTTCGAGCCTAAGCCAGGGGCTTGCAAAGCATTCTTGAAGCGCATCTGCACCACATAGTGTTTTTTTTGTCCCTCTCATTTAAAACAGGTGAATCAATTAATTGACTGATTAGTAACATACTCAATGATCTGACTTGGGTGTGCCCAATAAGGAAAACAAGAAACAAGTGCTGCGTTGGCTTCTGAAAAAGTTGGAAACGTTTAAGCAAATGTCAGTCTGGCAAAGACGTCTATGCAAAGGGATACCATTTGTGACTCTGGTGGGACCCAAAAACCAACAACCTTTTTAAAGCCTTCATTTGCAACCGAGAAGTCCAGATTGTCTTTCCTGCTGAGACTTTTACACCTGAAAAGTTTGAATGACTACTCCTGGAAGACACAGATTAGGCACTGCTGGGATTCGAACCCAGGATCTCCTGTTTACTAGACAGGCGCTTTGACCAACTAAGCCACAGCGCCAGGTTCTGTCCCTGGTTTGATGATTTTGTATTCAAAGTCTAAAAGAGGACAAAGTCTAAAAGAGGAAATTCACGACTCTGGTGGGACTCGAACCCACAACCTTTGAATACCTCCATTCACAACCTAGAAGTCCAATGCGCTATCCATTGCGCCACAGAGCCAAGAAAAGCCTAGCTTTAAGACGCTATTGCATGCACATCACTTCTTAGATTTCCACTTATTTTTGTGCAGCTACACACTGTTCAGCATGCAAATTTTTACATATGTAAAACGTTGAAGTGAGCGGTGTCCACATCCTGTGGCATAGGCACTGCTGGGATTTGAACCCAGGATCTCCTGTTTACGAGACAGGCGCTTTGACCAGCTAAGCCACAGCGCCAGTTACAAGAGTACAGTGAAATTTGTCGGTAAAACAAGTCTAAAAGAGGCAGCACATCAGGAAAATAGCTGATTACGTCATGAAAGAGGTCCCTTAGAGGTAAGAGGATTGTTTCCAAAACATGAGGGGCTTTCAGGTCTCAAGGGAATGTCTGAACTCATTTCATTTTGGCCCTACACTACTCATGCCTAAAATGTTTCCTGAGCTTTCTTCTGACATGAAAGGGCAAAATCCAGAAAGATATCCATGTATTATTCTTCATATACGTAAAGACTTTGTTTCTACAAATATCCATAGGCTTGACTTTATCAATAGGTAGTAGCAGATTTCGAGCCTAAGCCAGGGGCTTGCAAAGCATTCTTGAAGCGCATGTGCACCACATAGTGTTTTTTTTGTCCCTCTCATTTAAAACAGGTGAATCAATTAATTGACTGATTAGTAACATACTCAATGATCTGACTTGGGTGTGCCCAATAAGGAAAACAAGAAACAAGTGCTGCGTTGGCTTCTGAAAAAGTTGGAAAAGTTTACGCAAATGTCAGTCTGGCAAAGACGTCTATGCAAAGGGATACCATTTGTGACTCTGGTGGGACCCAAAAACCAACAACCTTTTTAAAGCCTTCATTTGCAACCGAGAAGTCCAGATTGTCTTTCCTGCTGAGACTTTTACACCTGAAAAGTTCGAATGACTACTCCTGGAAGACACAGATTAGGCACTGCTGGGATTCGAACCCAGGATCTCCTGTTTACTAGACAGGCGCTTTGACCAACTAAGCCACAGCGCCAGGTTCTGTCCCTGGTTTGATGATTTTGTATTCAAAGTCTAAAAGAGGACAAAGTCTAAAAGAGGAAATTCACGACTCTGGTGGGACTCGAACCCACAACCTTTGAATACCTCCATTCACAACCTAGAAGTCCAATGCGCTATCCATTGCGCCACAGAGCCACAAAAAGCCTAGCTTTAAGACGCTATTGCATGCACATCACTTCTTAGATTTCCACTTATTTTTGTGCAGCTACACACTGTTCAGCATGCAAATTTTTACATATGTAAAACGTTGAAGTGAGCGGTGTCCACATCCTGTGGCATAGGCACTGCTGGGATTTGAACCCAGGATCTCCTGTTTACAAGACAGGCGCTTTGACCAGCTAAGCCACAGCGCCAGTTACAAGAGTGCAGTAAAATTTGTCGGTAAAACAAGTCTAAAAGAGGCAGCACATCAGGAAAATAGCTGATTACGTCATGAAAGAGGTCCCTTAGAGGTAAGAGGATTGTTTCCAAAACATGAGGGGCTTTCAGGTCTCAAGGGAATGTCTGAACTCATTTCATTTTGGCCCTACACTACTCATGCCTAAAATGTTTCCTGAGCTTTCTTCTGACATGAAAGGGCAAAATCCAGAAAGATATCCATGTATTATTCTTCATATACGTAAAGACTTTGTTTCTACAAATATCCATAGGCTTGACTTTATCAATAGGTAGTAGCAGATTTCGAGCCTAAGCCAGGGGCTTGCAAAGCATTCTTGAAGCGCATCTGCACCACATAGTGTTTTTTTTGTCCCTCTCATTTAAAACAGGTGAATCAATTAATTGACTGATTAGTAACATACTCAATGATCTGACTTGGGTGTGCCCAATAAGGAAAACAAGAAACAAGTGCTGCGTTGGCTTCTGAAAAAGTTGGAAACGTTTAAGCAAATGTCAGTCTGGCAAAGACGTCTATGCAAAGGGATACCATTTGTGACTCTGGTGGGACCCAAAAACCAACAACCTTTTTAAAGCCTTCATTTGCAACCGAGAAGTCCAGATTGTCTTTCCTGCTGAGACTTTTACACCTGAAAAGTTTGAATGACTACTCCTGGAAGACACAGATTAGGCACTGCTGGGATTCGAACCCAGGATCTCCTGTTTACTAGACAGGCGCTTTGACCAACTAAGCCACAGCGCCAGGTTCTGTCCCTGGTTTGATGATTTTGTATTCAAAGTCTAAAAGAGGACAAAGTCTAAAAGAGGAAATTCACGACTCTGGTGGGACTCGAACCCACAACCTTTGAATACCTCCATTCACAACCTAGAAGTCCAATGCGCTATCCATTGCGCCACAGAGCCACAAAAAGCCTAGCTTTAAGACGCTATTGCATGCACATCACTTCTTAGATTTCCACTTATTTTTGTGCAGCTACACACTGTTCAGCATGCAAATTTTTACATATGTAAAACTTTGAAGTGAGCGGTGTCCACATCCTGTGGCATAGGCACTGCTGGGATTTGAACCCAGGATCTCCTGTTTACAAGACAGGCGCTTTGACCAGCTAAGCCACAGCGCCAGTTACAAGAGTGCAGTAAAATTTGTCGGTAAAACAAGTCTAAAAGAGGCAGCACATCAGGAAAATAGCTGATTACGTCATGAAAGAGGTCCCTTAGAGGTAAGAGGATTGTTTCCAAAACATGAGGGGCTTTCAGGTCTCAAGGGAATGTCTGAACTCATTTCATTTTGGCCCTACACTACTCATGCCTAAAATGTTTCCTGAGCTTTCTTCTGACATGAAAGGGCAAAATCCAGAAAGATATCCATGTATTATTCTTCATATACGTAAAGACTTTGTTTCTACAAATATCCATAGGCTTGACTTTATCAATAGGTAGTAGCAGATTTCGAGCCTAAGCCAGGGGCTTGCAAAGCATTCTTGAAGCGCATCTGCACCACATAGTGTTTTTTTTGTCCCTCTCATTTAAAACAGGTGAATCAATTAATTGACTGATTAGTAACATACTCAATGATCTGACTTGGGTGTGCCCAATAAGGAAAACAAGAAACAAGTGCTGCTTTGGCTTCTGAAAAAGTTGGAAACGTTTAAGCAAATGTCAGTCTGGCAAAGACGTCTATGCAAAGGGATACCATTTGTGACTCTGGTGGGACCCAAAAACCAACAACCTTTTTAAAGCCTTCATTTGCAACCGAGAAGTCCAGATTGTCTTTCCTGCTGAGACTTTTACACCTGAAAAGTTCAAATGACTACTCCTGGAAGACACAGATTAGGCACTGCTGGGATTCGAACCCAGGATCTCCTGTTTACTAGACAGGCGCTTTGACCAACTAAGCCACAGCGCCAGGTTCTGTCCCTGGTTTGATGATTTTGTATTCAAAGTCTAAAAGAGGACAAAGTCTAAAAGAGGAAATTCACGACTCTGGTGGGACTCGAACCCACAACCTTTGAATACCTCCATTCACAACCTAGAAGTCCAATGCGCTATCCATTGCGCCACAGAGCCACAAAAAGCCTAGCTTTAAGACGCTATTGCATGCACATCACTTCTTAGATTTCCACTTATTTTTGTGCAGCTACACACTGTTCAGCATGCAAATTTTTACATATGTAAAACGTTGAAGTGAGCGGTGTCCACATCCTGTGGCATAGGCACTGCTGGGATTTGAACCCAGGATCTCCTGTTTACAAGACAGGCGCTTTGACCAGCTAAGCCACAGCGCCAGTTACAAGAGTGCAGTAAAATTTGTCGGTAAAACAAGTCTAAAAGAGGCAGCACATCAGGAAAATAGCTGATTACGTCATGAAAGAGGTCCCTTAGAGGTAAGAGGATTGTTTCCAAAACATGAGGGGCTTTCAGGTCTCAAGGGAATGTCTGAACTCATTTCATTTTGGCCCTACACTACTCATGCCTAAAATGTTTCCTGAGCTTTCTTCTGACATGAAAGGGCAAAATCCAGAAAGATTGCAAAGCATTCTTGAAGCGCATCTGCACCCCATAGTGTTTTTTTTTTTTTTTTGTCCCTCTCATTTAAAACAGGTGACTCAATTAATTGACTGATTAGTAACATACTCAATGATCTGACTTGGGTGTGCCCAATAAGGAAAACAAGAAACAAGTGCTGCGTTGGCTTCTGAAAAAGTTGGAAAAGTTTACGCAAATGTCAGTCTGCCAAAGACGTCTATACAAAGGGATAACATTTGTGACTCTGGTGGGACCCAAAAACCAACAACCTTTTTAAAGCCTTCATTTGCAACCGAGAAGTCCAGATTGTCTTTCCTGCTGAGACTTTTACACCTGAAAAGTTCGAATGACTACTCCTGGAAGACACAGATTAGGCACTGCTGGGATTCGAACCCAGGATCTCCTGTTTACTAGACAGGCGCTTTGACCAACTAAGCCACAGCGCCAGGTTCTGTCCCTGGTTTGATGATTTTGTATTCAAAGTCTAAAAGAGGACAAAGTCTAAAAGAGGAAATTCACGACTCTGGTGGGACTCGAACCCACAACCTTTGAATACCTCCATTCACAACCTAGAAGTCCAATGCGCTATCCATTGCGCCACAGAGCCACAAAAAGCCTAGCTTTAAGACGCTATTGCATGCACATCACTTCTTAGATTTCCACTTATTTTTGTGCAGCTACACACTGTTCAGCATGCAAATTTTTACATATGTAAAACGTTGAAGTGAGCGGTGTCCACATCCTGTGGCATAGGCACTGCTGGGATTTGAACCCAGGATCTCCTGTTTACAAGACAGGCGCTTTGACCAGCTAAGCCACAGCGCCAGTTACAAGAGTGCAGTAAAATTTGTCGGTAAAACAAGTCTAAAAGAGGCAGCACATCAGGAAAATAGCTGATTACGTCATGAAAGAGGTCCCTTAGAGGTAAGAGGATTGTTTCCAAAACATGAGGGGCTTTCAGGTCTCAAGGGAATGTCTGAACTCATTTCATTTTGGCCCTACACTACTCATGCCTAAAATGTTTCCTGAGCTTTCTTCTGACATGAAAGGGCAAAATCCAGAAAGATATCCATGTATTATTCTTCATATACGTAAAGACTTTGTTTCTACAAATATCCATAGGCTTGACTTTATCAATAGGTAGTAGCAGATTTCGAGCCTAAGCCAGGGGCTTGCAAAGCATTCTTGAAGCGCATCTGCACCACATAGTGTTTTTTTTGTCCCTCTCATTTAAAACAGGTGAATCAATTAATTGACTGATTAGTAACATACTCAATGATCTGACTTGGGTGTGCCCAATAAGGAAAACAAGAAACAAGTGCTGCTTTGGCTTCTGAAAAAGTTGGAAACGTTTAAGCAAATGTCAGTCTGGCAAAGACGTCTATGCAAAGGGATACCATTTGTGACTCTGGTGGGACCCAAAAACCAACAACCTTTTTAAAGCCTTCATTTGCAACCGAGAAGTCCAGATTGTCTTTCCTGCTGAGACTTTTACACCTGAAAAGTTCAAATGACTACTCCTGGAAGACACAGATTAGGCACTGCTGGGATTCGAACCCAGGATCTCCTGTTTACTAGACAGGCGCTTTGACCAACTAAGCCACAGCGCCAGGTTCTGTCCCTGGTTTGATGATTTTGTATTCAAAGTCTAAAAGAGGACAAAGTCTAAAAGAGGAAATTCACGACTCTGGTGGGACTCGAACCCACAACCTTTGAATACCTCCATTCACAACCTAGAAGTCCAATGCGCTATCCATTGCGCCACAGAGCCACAAAAAGCCTAGCTTTAAGACGCTATTGCATGCACATCACTTCTTAGATTTCCACTTATTTTTGTGCAGCTACACACTGTTCAGCATGCAAATTTTTACATATGTAAAACGTTGAAGTGAGCGGTGTCCACATCCTGTGGCATAGGCACTGCTGGGATTTGAACCCAGGATCTCCTGTTTACAAGACAGGCGCTTTGACCAGCTAAGCCACAGCGCCAGTTACAAGAGTGCAGTAAAATTTGTCGGTAAAACAAGTCTAAAAGAGGCAGCACATCAGGAAAATAGCTGATTACGTCATGAAAGAGGTCCCTTAGAGGTAAGAGGATTGTTTCCAAAACATGAGGGGCTTTCAGGTCTCAAGGGAATGTCTGAACTCATTTCATTTTGGCCCTACACTACTCATGCCTAAAATGTTTCCTGAGCTTTCTTCTGACATGAAAGGGCAAAATCCAGAAAGATATCCATGTATTATTCTTCATACACGTAAAGACTTTGTTTCTACAAATATCCATAGGCTTGACTTTATCAATAGGTAGTAGCAGATTTCGAGCCTAAGCCAGGGGCTTGCAAAGCATTCTTGAAGCGCATCTGCACCACATAGTGTTTTTTTTGTCCCTCTCATTTAAAACAGGTGAATCAATTAATTGACTGATTAGTAACATACTCAATGATCTGACTTGGGTGTGCCCAATAAGGAAAACAAGAAACAAGTGCTGCGTTGGCTTCTGAAAAAGTTGGAAACGTTTAAGCAAATGTCAGTCTGGCAAAGACGTCTATGCAAAGGGATACCATTTGTGACTCTGGTGGGACCCAAAAACCAACAACCTTTTTAAAGCCTTCATTTGCAACCGAGAAGTCCAGATTGTCTTTCCTGCTGAGACTTTTACACCTGAAAAGTTCGAATGACTACTCCTGGAAGACACAGATTAGGCACTGCTGGGATTCGAACCCAGGATCTCCTGTTTACTAGACAGGCGCTTTGACCAACTAAGCCACAGCGCCAGGTTCTGTCCCTGGTTTGATGATTTTGTATTCAAAGTCTAAAAGAGGACAAAGTCTAAAAGAGGAAATTCACGACTCTGGTGGGACTCGAACCCACAACCTTTGAATACCTCCATTCACAACCTAGAAGTCCAATGCGCTATCCATTGCGCCACAGAGCCACAAAAAGCCTAGCTTTAAGACGCTATTGCATGCACATCACTTCTTAGATTTCCACTTATTTTTGTGCAGCTACACACTGTTCAGCATGCAAATTTTTACATATGTAAAACGTTGAAGTGAGCGGTGTCCACATCCTGTGGCATAGGCACTGCTGGGATTTGAACCCAGGATCTCCTGTTTACAAGACAGGCGCTTTGACCAGCTAAGCCACAGCGCCAGTTACAAGAGTGCAGTAAAATTTGTCGGTAAAACAAGTCTAAAAGAGGCAGCACATCAGGAAAATAGCTGATTACGTCATGAAAGAGGTCCCTTAGAGGTAAGAGGATTGTTTCCAAAACATGAGGGGCTTTCAGGTCTCAAGGGAATGTCTGAACTCATTTCATTTTGGCCCTACACTACTCATGCCTAAAATGTTTCCTGAGCTTTCTTCTGACATGAAAGGGCAAAATCCAGAAAGATTGCAAAGCATTCTTGAAGCGCATCTGCACCACATAGTGTTTTTTTTTTTTTTTTGTCCCTCTCATTTAAAACAGGTGAATCAATTAATTGACTGATTAGTAACATACTCAATGATCTGACTTGGGTGTGCCCAATAAGGAAAACAAGAAACAAGTGCTGCGTTGGCTTCTGAAAAAGTTGGAAAAGTTTACGCAAATGTCAGTCTGGCAAAGACGTCTATGCAAAGGGATACCATTTGTGACTCTGGTGGGACCCAAAAACCAACAACCTTTTTAAAGCCTTCATTTGCAACCGAGAAGTCCAGATTGTCTTTCCTGCTGAGACTTTTACACCTGAAAAGTTCGAATGACTACTCCTGGAAGACACAGATTAGGCACTGCTGGGATTCGAACCCAGGATCTCCTGTTTACTAGACAGGCGCTTTGACCAACTAAGCCACAGCGCCAGGTTCTGTCCCTGGTTTGATGATTTTGTATTCAAAGTCTAAAAGAGGACAAAGTCTAAAAGAGGAAATTCACGACTCTGGTGGGACTCGAACCCACAACCTTTGAATACCTCCATTCACAACCTAGAAGTCCAATGCGCTATCCATTGCGCCACAGAGCCAAGAAAAGCCTAGCTTTAAGACGCTATTGCATGCACATCACTTCTTAGATTTCCACTTATTTTTGTGCAGCTACACACTGTTCAGCATGCAAATTTTTACATATGTAAAACGTTGAAGTGAGCGGTGTCCACATCCTGTGGCATAGGCACTGCTGGGATTTGAACCCAGGATCTCCTGTTTACAAGACAGGCGCTTTGACCAGCTAAGCCACAGCGCCAGTTACAAGAGTGCAGTAAAATTTGTCGGTAAAACAAGTCTAAAAGAGGCAGCACATCAGGAAAATAGCTGATTACGTCATGAAAGAGGTCCCTTAGAGGTAAGAGGATTGTTTCCAAAACATGAGGGGCTTTCAGGTCTCAAGGGAATGTCTGAACTCATTTCATTTTGGCCCTACACTACTCATGCCTAAAATGTTTCCTGAGCTTTCTTCTGACATGAAAGGGCAAAATCCAGAAAGATATCCATGTATTATTCTTCATATACGTAAAGACTTTGTTTCTACAAATATCCATAGGCTTGACTTTATCAATAGGTAGTAGCAGATTTCGAGCCTAAGCCAGGGGCTTGCAAAGCATTCTTGAAGCGCATCTGCACCACATAGTGTTTTTTTTTGTCCCTCTCATTTAAAACAGGTGAATCAATTAATTGACTGATTAGTAACATACTCAATGATCTGACTTGGGTGTGCCCAATAAGGAAAACAAGAAACAAGTGCTGCTTTGGCTTCTGAAAAAGTTGGAAACGTTTAAGCAAATGTCAGTCTGGCAAAGACGTCTATGCAAAGGGATACCATTTGTGACTCTGGTGGGACCCAAAAACCAACAACCTTTTTAAAGCCTTCATTTGCAACCGAGAAGTCCAGATTGTCTTTCCTGCTGAGACTTTTACACCTGAAAAGTTCGAATGACTACTCCTGGAAGACACAGATTAGGCACTGCTGGGATTCGAACCCAGGATCTCCTGTTTACTAGACAGGCGCTTTGACCAACTAAGCCACAGCGCCAGGTTCTGTCCCTGGTTTGATGATTTTGTATTCAAAGTCTAAAAGAGGACAAAGTCTAAAAGAGGAAATTCACGACTCTGGTGGGACTCGAACCCACAACCTTTGAATACCTCCATTCACAACCTAGAAGTCCAATGCGCTATCCATTGCGCCACAGAGCCACAAAAAGCCTAGCTTTAAGACGCTATTGCATGCACATCACTTCTTAGATTTCCACTTATTTTTGTGCAGCTACACACTGTTCAGCATGCAAATTTTTACATATGTAAAACGTTGAAGTGAGCGGTGTCCACATCCTGTGGCATAGGCACTGCTGGGATTTGAACCCAGGATCTCCTGTTTACAAGACAGGCGCTTTGACCAGCTAAGCCACAGCGCCAGTTACAAGAGTGCAGTAAAATTTGTCGGTAAAACAAGTCTAAAAGAGGCAGCACATCAGGAAAATAGCTGATTACGTCATGAAAGAGGTCCCTTAGAGGTAAGAGGATTGTTTCCAAAACATGAGGGGCTTTCAGGTCTCAAGGGAATGTCTGAACTCATTTCATTTTGGCCCTACACTACTCATGCCTAAAATGTTTCCTGAGCTTTCTTCTGACATGAAAGGGCAAAATCCAGAAAGATTGCAAAGCATTCTTGAAGCGCATCTGCACCACATAGTGTTTTTTTTTTGTCCCTCTCATTTAAAACAGGTGAATCAATTAATTGACTGATTAGTAACATACTCAATGATCTGACTTGGGTGTGCCCAATAAGGAAAACAAGAAACAAGTGCTGCGTTGGCTTCTGAAAAAGTTGGAAAAGTTTAAGCAAATGTCAGTCTGGCAAAGACGTCTATGCAAAGGGATACCATTTGTGACTCTGGTGGGACCCAAAAACCAACAACCTTTTTAAAGCCTTCATTTGCAACCGAGAAGTCCAGATTGTCTTTCCTGCTGAGACTTTTACACCTGAAAAGTTTGAATGACTACTCCTGGAAGACACAGATTAGGCACTGCTGGGATTCGAACCCAGGATCTCCTGTTTACTAGACAGGCGCTTTGACCAACTAAGCCACAGCGCCAGGTTTTGTCCCTGGTTTGATGATTTTGTATTCAAAGTCTAAAAGAGGACAAAGTCTAAAAGAGGAAATTCACGACTCTGGTGGGACTCGAACCCACAACCTTTGAATACCTCCATTCACAACCTAGAAGTCCAATGCGCTATCCATTGCGCCACAGAGCCAAGAAAAGCCTAGCTTTAAGACGCTATTGCATGCACATCACTTCTTAGATTTCCACTTATTTTTGTGCAGCTACACACTGTTCAGCATGCAAATTTTTACATATGTAAAACGTTGAAGTGAGCGGTGTCCACATCCTGTGGCATAGGCACTGCTGGGATTTGAACCCAGGATCTCCTGTTTACGAGACAGGCGCTTTGACCAGCTAAGCCACAGCGCCAGTTACAAGAGTACAGTGAAATTTGTCGGTAAAACAAGTCTAAAAGAGGCAGCACATCAGGAAAATAGCTGATTACGTCATGAAAGAGGTCCCTTAGAGGTAAGAGGATTGTTTCCAAAACATGAGGGGCTTTCAGGTCTCAAGGGAATGTCTGAACTCATTTCATTTTGGCCCTACACTACTCATGCCTAAAATGTTTCCTGAGCTTTCTTCTGACATGAAAGGGCAAAATCCAGAAAGATTGCAAAGCATTCTTGAAGCGCATCTGCACCACATAGTGTTTTTTTTTTTGTCCCTCTCATTTAAAACAGGTGAATCAATTAATTGACTGATTAGTAACATACTCAATGATCTGACTTGGGTGTGCCCAATAAGGAAAACAAGAAACAAGTGCTGCGTTGGCTTCTGAAAAAGTTGGAAACGTTTAAGCAAATGTCAGTCTGGCAAAGACGTCTATGCAAAGGGATACCATTTGTGACTCTGGTGGGACCCAAAAACCAACAACCTTTTTAAAGCCTTCATTTGCAACCGAGAAGTCCAGATTGTCTTTCCTGCTGAGACTTTTACACCTGAAAAGTTCGAATGACTACTCCTGGAAGACACAGATTAGGCACTGCTGGGATTCGAACCCAGGATCTCCTGTTTACTAGACAGGCGCTTTGACCAACTAAGCCACAGCGCCAGGTTCTGTCCCTGGTTTGATGATTTTGTATTCAAAGTCTAAAAGAGGACAAAGTCTAAAAGAGGAAATTCACGACTCTGGTGGGACTCGAACCCACAACCTTTGAATACCTCCATTCACAACCTAGAAGTCCAATGCGCTATCCATTGCGCCACAGAGCCACAAAAAGCCTAGCTTTAAGACGCTATTGCATGCACATCACTTCTTAGATTTCCACTTATTTTTGTGCAGCTACACACTGTTCAGCATGCAAATTTTTACATATGTAAAACGTTGAAGTGAGCGGTGTCCACATCCTGTGGCATAGGCACTGCTGGGATTTGAACCCAGGATCTCCTGTTTACAAGACAGGCGCTTTGACCAGCTAAGCCACAGCGCCAGTTACAAGAGTGCAGTAAAATTTGTCGGTAAAACAAGTCTAAAAGAGGCAGCACATCAGGAAAATAGCTGATTACGTCATGAAAGAGGTCCCTTAGAGGTAAGAGGATTGTTTCCAAAACATGAGGGGCTTTCAGGTCTCAAGGGAATGTCTGAACTCATTTCATTTTGGCCCTACACTACTCATGCCTAAAATGTTTCCTGAGCTTTCTTCTGACATGAAAGGGCAAAATCCAGAAAGATATCCATGTATTATTCTTCATATACGTAAAGACTTTGTTTCTACAAATATCCATAGGCTTGACTTTATCAATAGGTAGTAGCAGATTTCGAGCCTAAGCCAGGGGCTTGCAAAGCATTCTTGAAGCGCATCTGCACCACATAGTGTTTTTTTTTGTCCCTCTCATTTAAAACAGGTGAATCAATTAATTGACTGATTAGTAACATACTCAATGATCTGACTTGGGTGTGCCCAATAAGGAAAACAAGAAACAAGTGCTGCTTTGGCTTCTGAAAAAGTTGGAAACGTTTAAGCAAATGTCAGTCTGGCAAAGACGTCTATGCAAAGGGATACCATTTGTGACTCTGGTGGGACCCAAAAACCAACAACCTTTTTAAAGCCTTCATTTGCAACCGAGAAGTCCAGATTGTCTTTCCTGCTGAGACTTTTACACCTGAAAAGTTCGAATGACTACTCCTGGAAGACACAGATTAGGCACTGCTGGGATTCGAACCCAGGATCTCCTGTTTACTAGACAGGCGCTTTGACCAACTAAGCCACAGCGCCAGGTTCTGTCCCTGGTTTGATGATTTTGTATTCAAAGTCTAAAAGAGGACAAAGTCTAAAAGAGGAAATTCACGACTCTGGTGGGACTCGAACCCACAACCTTTGAATACCTCCATTCACAACCTAGAAGTCCAATGCGCTATCCATTGCGCCACAGAGCCACAAAAAGCCTAGCTTTAAGACGCTATTGCATGCACATCACTTCTTAGATTTCCACTTATTTTTGTGCAGCTACACACTGTTCAGCATGCAAATTTTTACATATGTAAAACGTTGAAGTGAGCGGTGTCCACATCCTGTGGCATAGGCACTGCTGGGATTTGAACCCAGGATCTCCTGTTTACAAGACAGGCGCTTTGACCAGCTAAGCCACAGCGCCAGTTACAAGAGTGCAGTAAAATTTGTCGGTAAAACAAGTCTAAAAGAGGCAGCACATCAGGAAAATAGCTGATTACGTCATGAAAGAGGTCCCTTAGAGGTAAGAGGATTGTTTCCAAAACATGAGGGGCTTTCAGGTCTCAAGGGAATGTCTGAACTCATTTCATTTTGGCCCTACACTACTCATGCCTAAAATGTTTCCTGAGCTTTCTTCTGACATGAAAGGGCAAAATCCAGAAAGATTGCAAAGCATTCTTGAAGCGCATCTGCACCACATAGTGTTTTTTTTTTTGTCCCTCTCATTTAAAACAGGTGAATCAATTAATTGACTGATTAGTAACATACTCAATGATCTGACTTGGGTGTGCCCAATAAGGAAAACAAGAAACAAGTGCTGCGTTGGCTTCTGAAAAAGTTGGAAAAGTTTAAGCAAATGTCAGTCTGGCAAAGACGTCTATGCAAAGGGATACCATTTGTGACTCTGGTGGGACCCAAAAACCAACAACCTTTTTAAAGCCTTCATTTGCAACCGAGAAGTCCAGATTGTCTTTCCTGCTGAGACTTTTACACCTGAAAAGTTTGAATGACTACTCCTGGAAGACACAGATTAGGCACTGCTGGGATTCGAACCCAGGATCTCCTGTTTACTAGACAGGCGCTTTGACCAACTAAGCCACAGCGCCAGGTTTTGTCCCTGGTTTGATGATTTTGTATTCAAAGTCTAAAAGAGGACAAAGTCTAAAAGAGGAAATTCACGACTCTGGTGGGACTCGAACCCACAACCTTTGAATACCTCCATTCACAACCTAGAAGTCCAATGCGCTATCCATTGCGCCACAGAGCCAAGAAAAGCCTAGCTTTAAGACGCTATTGCATGCACATCACTTCTTAGATTTCCACTTATTTTTGTGCAGCTACACACTGTTCAGCATGCAAATTTTTACATATGTAAAACGTTGAAGTGAGCGGTGTCCACATCCTGTGGCATAGGCACTGCTGGGATTTGAACCCAGGATCTCCTGTTTACGAGACAGGCGCTTTGACCAGCTAAGCCACAGCGCCAGTTACAAGAGTACAGTGAAATTTGTCGGTAAAACAAGTCTAAAAGAGGCAGCACATCAGGAAAATAGCTGATTACGTCATGAAAGAGGTCCCTTAGAGGTAAGAGGATTGTTTCCAAAACATGAGGGGCTTTCAGGTCTCAAGGGAATGTCTGAACTCATTTCATTTTGGCCCTACACTACTCATGCCTAAAATGTTTCCTGAGCTTTCTTCTGACATGAAAGGGCAAAATCCAGAAAGATTGCAAAGCATTCTTGAAGCGCATCTGCACCACATAGTGTTTTTTTTTTTGTCCCTCTCATTTAAAACAGGTGAATCAATTAATTGACTGATTAGTAACATACTCAATGATCTGACTTGGGTGTGCCCAATAAGGAAAACAAGAAACAAGTGCTGCGTTGGCTTCTGAAAAAGTTGGAAACGTTTAAGCAAATGTCAGTCTGGCAAAGACGTCTATGCAAAGGGATACCATTTGTGACTCTGGTGGGACCCAAAAACCAACAACCTTTTTAAAGCCTTCATTTGCAACCGAGAAGTCCAGATTGTCTTTCCTGCTGAGACTTTTACACCTGAAAAGTTCGAATGACTACTCCTGGAAGACACAGATTAGGCACTGCTGGGATTCGAACCCAGGATCTCCTGTTTACTAGACAGGCGCTTTGACCAACTAAGCCACAGCGCCAGGTTCTGTCCCTGGTTTGATGATTTTGTATTCAAAGTCTAAAAGAGGACAAAGTCTAAAAGAGGAAATTCACGACTCTGGTGGGACTCGAACCCACAACCTTTGAATACCTCCATTCACAACCTAGAAGTCCAATGCGCTATCCATTGCGCCACAGAGCCACAAAAAGCCTAGCTTTAAGACGCTATTGCATGCACATCACTTCTTAGATTTCCACTTATTTTTGTGCAGCTACACACTGTTCAGCATGCAAATTTTTACATATGTAAAACGTTGAAGTGAGCGGTGTCCACATCCTGTGGCATAGGCACTGCTGGGATTTGAACCCAGGATCTCCTGTTTACAAGACAGGCGCTTTGACCAGCTAAGCCACAGCGCCAGTTACAAGAGTGCAGTAAAATTTGTCGGTAAAACAAGTCTAAAAGAGGCAGCACATCAGGAAAATAGCTGATTACGTCATGAAAGAGGTCCCTTAGAGGTAAGAGGATTGTTTCCAAAACATGAGGGGCTTTCAGGTCTCAAGGGAATGTCTGAACTCATTTCATTTTGGCCCTACACTACTCATGCCTAAAATGTTTCCTGAGCTTTCTTCTGACATGAAAGGGCAAAATCCAGAAAGATTGCAAAGCATTCTTCTTCTTCTTCTTCTCAGGTTTAATGGCGGTTGGCAAACCAAACTTAAATGGTGCATTCCCGCCACCTACTGGATTGGAGTGTGGATAACGTTATGGTAGTAGTGACCTAAATCCTGTTATTTAAATGAGTGTCTTTTAAAAAATTAAATACTTCTTCATATATTTTAAATTGCTTTGGGCCATTACCTAATAATGCTTTGATAGAAAAAACTTCAATTTCCATTTCTCTTAAAGCTTGAAATAATTTAAATCTTTCTCTTGCATAAGCCTCACATTTTAATAATACATGTTCTACTGTTTCCATATTTTCGGAACTACATTTGTCACAATACCCAGTCTGGTGTTTCCCAATCCTGACCATACTTTGATTTAGTAGACAATGGCCAATGCGCATTCTTGAAATTATAACATCCTTCCTCCTATTTCCAAAGTTTCTTCTTTCAAAACCAACTGTTCCTTGAATTTTGTATAAATGTCGACCCTTATTTCCACTGTCCCACTCCTTCTGCCATTTCTTCCTAATTTCCTTTGCTATTATACTTTTTATCTCAGTCTTACTCAATGCAATTTTAATATCAACTTCTTGAAATTTAATGGCCTGTTTGGCTAAACTATCCACCTCTTCATTTCCTGCCACCCCCATATGAGCTGGTATCCAAAGAAAATGAATAATGATTCCCAATTGTCTGATTCTAAAAAGACTTTGTAATATTTCATAAATTAAGTCCTGTCTAGCTGTAGAAATACCACTTGCTAGACTTTCAATTGCAGATAAAGAGTCTGTGCATATAACTGATCTGATTGGCTGAACTTCTTCGACCCACTGTAATGCTAATATAATTGCTATTAATTCTGATGTAAATACTGAAATGTGATCTGATGTTCTTTTCAAAATGTTGACTTTAAATTGAGGTATAAATACTGCTGCAGATGTAGTACCAGAATCAGGATCTTTTGAGCCATCAGTATATATCTGGATGGCACTATAATATATATGATCTATGTAATCTTGTACCTTTACGCTATCCAGGATATTCTCAGCATTTTGTTTATCTTTGTGTAACTGAATATCTATAAAAGGCATTGGAAAAAACCAAGGAGGAATTGCTGGCAGAACCACACATGTAGCAATATTAACATCTTTAATTATTTCTCTTGCCTCCTCATTAATAAACCATCCAAAACTTGTTAGTTTTTTATAGTTATATTCCCAACAGTCACTTAAAACATTCTTAACTGGATGATTTTCCAATTGACCTTTTATGTTTGCCCAGTATCTCATTCTTAACTTAATCCTTCTCATTCCTAATGGCATTACTCCCGTCTCAACATTAAGTGATGACACTGGTGAAGATCTTATTGCTCCACAACATATCCTTAATGCTTGATTCTGAATTCCCTCAATCCTATCTAGCTGAGTTTTTGAGGCAGAACTATACACCATGCTACCATAATCTATAGTTGCTCCAATTAGTGCCACATAAATACTTTTGAGCGATTGCCGATTTGCTCCCCATTCAGCTCCAGCAAGACATCTCATTATATTTACCACTTTTTTACACTTATCTATTATTTTCTGTATATGTACTCCGAAATTTAATTTTGAGTCCATCCATACTCCTAAAAACCTAACAACTGATGTCTGCTCCAATGTTTCTCTATACATTTTAATATTTATATTAGGGTTTGTCTTCTTTTTTGAAAAACAAATTACTTGTGTTTTTGCCATAGAGAGCCTAAAGCCCCATTTATTAGCCCAGTTTTCTATCAAGTTGACAGCATTTTGAACCTTTTCCTGTACAAACTTAACATTCCTACCTCTTTTCCATATTGCAGCATCATCAGCATATAAGGATTTCCCTATCCCAGGTTCTATCTGAGAAAAAATGTCATTAATCATTAAGTTAAACAAAATAGGACTGCTGACACTTCCTTGAGGAGTTCCATTCTCGATTACATAAATCGAAGAATACTCACATCCCACTCTGACCTGAATAGTTCTATTTAACAGAAAGTTCATAACCCAATTATACATTTTACCTTTTATTCCCATCATATCTAACTTAATTAAAAGTCCCTCCTTCCACAGCATATCATATGCCTTTTCAACATCAAGAAAGACACCTACCAAAACTTCTTTATTAATCTGAGCCTTTCTTATGTCAGCTTCCAAACACAGAACAGAATCCATAGTGTTTCTCCCTTTTCTGAAGCCACTTTGATAAGGGGAAAAGATATCTCTCCTCTCTATAACATAAACCAGCCTACTCATTACCATACGCTCCATAATCTTACATATATTTGAAGTTAGAGCTATCGGCCTATAATTAATGGGTTGCGTATGATCTTTTCCTGGTTTTGCTACTGGGATAATTACTCCATGTTTCCATTCCATTGGAAGCTTTCCTGAATTCCATACCTTATTATAAAGATTTAAAATGACATTTAATGAAGAATCTGATAAATGCTTAATCATTTCATAGCATATCTCATCCCTACCTGGAGAAGTTTGTTTGGTCCCTGCCATTGCTCTTTTTAACTCATACAAAGTTAATTCATAATCCAATGCATCTCCAGTTGACTCCTTAACTTCCAATATATGAGGATTCTTCCTCACACTCTGTTCCCTTATCTTCATCATGTCATTTGATATATTTTCATTACTATGTACTTTCACAAATGTTTGTGCTAGTATCTCTGCCTTCCTGCTATCAGACACAACTACTTCCTCATTATGAATTATCGTCGAAATACTATTATTCCTTTGTTTTCCTCCCATCTTTCTAATCATATTCCAGACCTCATTGATTTCAATGTTTCCCCCAATATTATTGCAGTACTCTCTCCAATAATTTCTTTTTGCTGTCCTGATAACCCTCCTCACAATTGCCTGAGCTCTTTTATAAACAATAAAATCATTATAGCTAAAAGATCTTCTTACTTTTTTAATCATTTTGTTTCTTTCTTTAATTGCCACATTGCATTCTTCATTCCACCACGGAACAATTTTCCTCCTACTACATGCCTTCTTTCTACCAAATACTTCTTCTGCTGTGCTCCTAAGAACCTCACTAATTTTTGAATTTAAAACATCAATATCTTCCACAACATCATCATTAATTTCAGCCATTTTGTTATGGCATATCTCTAGGTACAACTCCCAATCCCCTGATTTAAAATTCCACTTAGGAATTCTTTCCATACCTGTTTTTATTAAGTCAACTCCAATTGTACTACAAACAGGAAAATGATCACTACCAATAGTACTTTCATTCAATACTTTCCAATCACATCTTTGAGCTAAACTTTCTGACACTATTGTCAAATCTAACACAGAATATTTGCATTGAGAAAGATTAACTCTTGTATAACTTCCGTCATTAATACATACTAGCTCTCCCCAGTCCAGCATATCTTCTATGATCAATCCATTATAATCAGTATTAGAACTCCCCCATAAAGTACTGTGTGCATTAAAATCACCACACCACACCATTTTAAAATCCCCAATTTCTCCAATATTTTCCATCATATCCTTAGTTAGCTTGTCACATGGATTATAAAAATTGATTACCCTAATACTCTGATTTCCTTCCCATACCTCCACTACCACAGCCTCATACTCATTATTATCTTCAACTTTTCTAAACCCTATACCTTGCTTAATAAAAGTTGCAACTCCACCACCATTTCCTTTATTCCTGTCTTTTCTAATTGTCTCATACCCACTAATCAGAAAATTTAACTGTGGTTTAAGCCACGTTTCCTGAACACAAATAATATCTGGGTTCACATCACAATTTTCTATAAAATGCTTAAATTCTTGCCCATTTGCAATTAAACTTCTTGCATTCCACTGCAAGATTACAAAAGCCATTATGAGCCCCCACATGATGTCTGACTGTTTGTTGTTTGTACCACGAGTCTTTCATTTATCATATCAACTGATACGTTCTTTAGTTCTAAATATTTTTCTGCAGCTCTGATGATTATCTTAATCCTTTCAGATCTACTTTCAGTCTGCGCTGAACAATTCACCACTTCTGCCACAAAAGCTATAAATGAAACTTTGTCTTCAATCAATTCAATTCTTTTCCTTGGTGTTGGCATCTTACTAGGTTGTGGTTGTATCCTATCAGGGGCTTCCTCTACTATGCTTACTTTGGGGGTTTGTTTTACTTTTTTAAGTGCTTCAGCATATGATATTCCTTCTTCCATTCTCACGTTTTGAACCTTAATTGCATCTTTTCTTACTTCACAACCTCCATAAGCTGCACTGTGCTCTCCCCCACAATTACAGCATTTTAGGGTTTTACCTTGTCCACATTTACCATACTCGTGATCTCCTCCACATCTTGCACATCTTTGTTTGCCTCTACAAACAGCAGCCACATGTCCGTATCTTTGGCATTTGAAACACCTTATTGGAGGAGGAATGTATAATCTGACTCCATAGCTGACAAATCCCAAAAATACTCTTTCTGGTAATTTGAACTCATCAAAGACCAACATAACTGAAAGACTGTCTGTTTTCTCATTGTTTCTGAAACATTTCAAGCGTCTTACTTCCTTGACTGCTGCTCCCTTTACATTCCTTTTGATCATCTCATCTGAAACATCCAAAGGAATTCCAGATATTACACCTCTAATCCAGTTTCTCTCTTCTGGAATTGAGCATTCTATTTTATGTCCAATCAATGTTTTAATTCCCAAAGTTGCTTTTTGTTGCCTACTATCTTTACAAAATAACAACAGTCTTCCATCCTTCGTAGTTTTTATATTCTCTACAATCCCTACACTTTCTTTAATTGCTTTTGTAAGTTTCAAAGGGTTGATGTTACTCACAGAGTCGGTAGCAAACTTTACCATTACTTTATACTCCTTCTTTCTTTGTGCCAGTTGACTTCCCTTGTCGCTTTCCGAGTCTGAAATTAAATCACGACTTTTCTTCCTTTTCTTTGTTTTAACTACGTTCCACCCTAAACTTGAATTTCCCCCACTATCTTCCTCAATCCTATCATCCTCCATTTCCGGATCGCTTCCGGATTCTACGTCAGTTCCTACCATCCGTACACCAGTCACAATCCAGCCGTTTGCCCTGTGTTAATCCTCCTCCGCCCAAGAGGGTGTGCTGACAGTCTGCAGCAGTCCCCCAACCTGCAAAGCATTCTTGAAGCGCATCTGCACCACATAGTGTTTTTTTTTTGTCCCTCTCATTTAAAACAGGTGACTCAATTAATTGACTGATTAGTAACATACTCAATGATCTGACTTGGGTGTGCCCAATAAGGAAAACAAGAAACAAGTGCTGCGTTGGCTTCTGAAAAAGTTGGAAACGTTTAAGCAAATGTCAGTCTGGCAAAGACGTCTATGCAAAGGGATACCATTTGTGACTCTGGTGGGACCCAAAAACCAACAACCTTTTTAAAGCCTTCATTTGCAACCGAGAAGTCCAGATTGTCTTTCCTGCTGAGACTTTTACACCTGAAAAGTTCGAATGACTACTCCTGGAAGACACAGATTAGGCACTGCTGGGATTCGAACCCAGGATCTCCTGTTTACTAGACAGGCGCTTTGACCAACTAAGCCACAGCGCCAGGTTCTGTCCCTGGTTTGATGATTTTGTATTCAAAGTCTAAAAGAGGACAAAGTCTAAAAGAGGAAATTCACGACTCTGGTGGGACTCGAACCCACAACCTTTGAATACCTCCATTCACAACCTAGAAGTCCAATGCGCTATCCATTGCGCCACAGAGCCACAAAAAGCCTAGCTTTAAGACGCTATTGCATGCACATCACTTCTTAGATTTCCACTTATTTTTGTGCAGCTACACACTGTTCAGCATGCAAATTTTTACATATGTAAAACGTTGAAGTGAGCGGTGTCCACATCCTGTGGCATAGGCACTGCTGGGATTTGAACCCAGGATCTCCTGTTTACAAGACAGGCGCTTTGACCAGCTAAGCCACAGCGCCAGTTACAAGAGTGCAGTAAAATTTGTCGGTAAAACAAGTCTAAAAGAGGCAGCACATCAGGAAAATAGCTGATTACGTCATGAAAGAGGTCCCTTAGAGGTAAGAGGATTGTTTCCAAAACATGAGGGGCTTTCAGGTCTCAAGGGAATGTCTGAACTCATTTCATTTTGGCCCTACACTACTCATGCCTAAAATGTTTCCTGAGCTTTCTTCTGACATGAAAGGGCAAAATCCAGAAAGATTGCAAAGCATTCTTGAAGCGCATCTGCACCACATAGTGTTTTTTTTGTCCCTCTCATTTAAAACAGGTGAATCAATTAATTGACTGATTAGTAACATACTCAATGATCTGACTTGGGTGTGCCCAATAAGGAAAACAAGAAACAAGTGCTGCGTTGGCTTCTGAAAAAGTTGGAAACGTTTAAGCAAATGTCAGTCTGGCAAAGACGTCTATGCAAAGGGATACCATTTGTGACTCTGGTGGGACCCAAAAACCAACAACCTTTTTAAAGCCTTCATTTGCAACCGAGAAGTCCAGATTGTCTTTCCTGCTGAGACTTTTACACCTGAAAAGTTCGAATGACTACTCCTGGAAGACACAGATTAGGCACTGCTGGGATTCGAACCCAGGATCTCCTGTTTACTAGACAGGCGCTTTGACCAACTAAGCCACAGCGCCAGGTTCTGTCCCTGGTTTGATGATTTTGTATTCAAAGTCTAAAAGAGGACAAAGTCTAAAAGAGGAAATTCACGACTCTGGTGGGACTCGAACCCACAACCTTTGAATACCTCCATTCACAACCTAGAAGTCCAATGCGCTATCCATTGCGCCACAGAGCCACAAAAAGCCTAGCTTTAAGACGCTATTGCATGCACATCACTTCTTAGATTTCCACTTATTTTTGTGCAGCTACACACTGTTCAGCATGCAAATTTTTACATATGTAAAACGTTGAAGTGAGCGGTGTCCACATCCTGTGGCATAGGCACTGCTGGGATTTGAACCCAGGATCTCCTGTTTACAAGACAGGCGCTTTGACCAGCTAAGCCACAGCACCAGTTACAAGAGTGCAGTAAAATTTGTCGGTAAAACAAGTCTAAAAGAGGCAGCACATCAGGAAAATAGCTGATTACGTCATGAAAGAGGTCCCTTAGAGGTAAGAGGATTGTTTCCAAAACATGAGGGGCTTTCAGGTCTCAAGGGAATGTCTGAACTCATTTCATTTTGGCCCTACACTACTCATGCCTAAAATGTTTCCTGAGCTTTCTTCTGACATGAAAGGGCAAAATCCAGAAAGATTGCAAAGCATTCTTGAAGCGCATCTGCACCACATAGTGTTTTTTTTTTGTCCCTCTCATTTAAAACAGGTGAATCAATTAATTGACTGATTAGTAACATACTCAATGATCTGACTTGGGTGTGCCCAATAAGGAAAACAAGAAACAAGTGCTGCGTTGGCTTCTGAAAAAGTTGGAAAAGTTTACGCAAATGTCAGTCTGGCAAAGACGTCTATGCAAAGGGATACCATTTGTGACTCTGGTGGGACCCAAAAACCAACAACCTTTTTAAAGCCTTCATTTGCAACCGAGAAGTCCAGATTGTCTTTCCTGCTGAGACTTTTACACCTGAAAAGTTCGAATGACTACTCCTGGAAGACACAGATTAGGCACTGCTGGGATTCGAACCCAGGATCTCCTGTTTACTAGACAGGCGCTTTGACCAACTAAGCCACAGCGCCAGGTTCTGTCCCTGGTTTGATGATTTTGTATTCAAAGTCTAAAAGAGGACAAAGTCTAAAAGAGGAAATTCACGACTCTGGTGGGACTCGAACCCACAACCTTTGAATACCTCCATTCACAACCTAGAAGTCCAATGCGCTATCCATTGCGCCACAGAGCCACAAAAAGCCTAGCTTTAAGACGCTATTGCATGCACATCACTTCTTAGATTTCCACTTATTTTTGTGCAGCTACACACTGTTCAGCATGCAAATTTTTACATATGTAAAACGTTGAAGTGAGCGGTGTCCACATCCTGTGGCATAGGCACTGCTGGGATTTGAACCCAGGATCTCCTGTTTACAAGACAGGCGCTTTGACCAGCTAAGCCACAGCGCCAGTTACAAGAGTGCAGTAAAATTTGTCGGTAAAACAAGTCTAAAAGAGGCAGCACATCAGGAAAATAGCTGATTACGTCATGAAAGAGGTCCCTTAGAGGTAAGAGGATTGTTTCCAAAACATGAGGGGCTTTCAGGTCTCAAGGGAATGTCTGAACTCATTTCATTTTGGCCCTACACTACTCATGCCTAAAATGTTTCCTGAGCTTTCTTCTGACATGAAAGGGCAAAATCCAGAAAGATTGCAAAGCATTCTTGAAGCGCATCTGCACCACATAGTGTTTTTTTTTTTGTCCCTCTCATTTAAAACAGGTGAATCAATTAATTGACTGATTAGTAACATACTCAATGATCTGACTTGGGTGTGCCCAATAAGGAAAACAAGAAACAAGTGCTGCGTTGGCTTCTGAAAAAGTTGGAAAAGTTTAAGCAAATGTCAGTCTGGCAAAGACGTCTATGCAAAGGGATACCATTTGTGACTCTGGTGGGACCCAAAAACCAACAACCTTTTTAAAGCCTTCATTTGCAACCGAGAAGTCCAGATTGTCTTTCCTGCTGAGACTTTTACACCTGAAAAGTTTGAATGACTACTCCTGGAAGACACAGATTAGGCACTGCTGGGATTCGAACCCAGGATCTCCTGTTTACTAGACAGGCGCTTTGACCAACTAAGCCACAGCGCCAGGTTTTGTCCCTGGTTTGATGATTTTGTATTCAAAGTCTAAAAGAGGACAAAGTCTAAAAGAGGAAATTCACGACTCTGGTGGGACTCGGACCCACAACCTTTGAATACCTCCATTCACAACCTAGAAGTCCAATGCGCTATCCATTGCGCCACAGAGCCAAGAAAAGCCTAGCTTTAAGACGCTATTGCATGCACATCACTTCTTAGATTTCCACTTATTTTTGTGCAGCTACACACTGTTCAGCATGCAAATTTTTACATATGTAAAACGTTGAAGTGAGCGGTGTCCACATCCTGTGGCATAGGCACTGCTGGGATTTGAACCCAGGATCTCCTGTTTACGAGACAGGCGCTTTGACCAGCTAAGCCACAGCGCCAGTTACAAGAGTACAGTGAAATTTGTCGGTAAAACAAGTCTAAAAGAGGCAGCACATCAGGAAAATAGCTGATTACGTCATGAAAGAGGTCCCTTAGAGGTAAGAGGATTGTTTCCAAAACATGAGGGGCTTTCAGGTCTCAAGGGAATGTCTGAACTCATTTCATTTTGGCCCTACACTACTCATGCCTAAAATGTTTCCTGAGCTTTCTTCTGACATGAAAGGGCAAAATCCAGAAAGATATCCATGTATTATTCTTCATACACGTAAAGACTTTGTTTCTACAAATATCCATAGGCTTGACTTTATCAATAGGTAGTAGCAGATTTCGAGCCTAAGCCAGGGGCTTGCAAAGCATTCTTGAAGCGCATCTGCACCACATAGTGTTTTTTTTGTCCCTCTCATTTAAAACAGGTGAATCAATTAATTGACTGATTAGTAACATACTCAATGATCTGACTTGGGTGTGCCCAATAAGGAAAACAAGAAACAAGTGCTGCGTTGGCTTCTGAAAAAGTTGGAAACGTTTAAGCAAATGTCAGTCTGGCAAAGACGTCTATGCAAAGGGATACCATTTGTGACTCTGGTGGGACCCAAAAACCAACAACCTTTTTAAAGCCTTCATTTGCAACCGAGAAGTCCAGATTGTCTTTCCTGCTGAGACTTTTACACCTGAAAAGTTCGAATGACTACTCCTGGAAGACACAGATTAGGCACTGCTGGGATTCGAACCCAGGATCTCCTGTTTACTAGACAGGCGCTTTGACCAACTAAGCCACAGCGCCAGGTTCTGTCCCTGGTTTGATGATTTTGTATTCAAAGTCTAAAAGAGGACAAAGTCTAAAAGAGGAAATTCACGACTCTGGTGGGACTCGAACCCACAACCTTTGAATACCTCCATTCACAACCTAGAAGTCCAATGCGCTATCCATTGCGCCACAGAGCCACAAAAAGCCTAGCTTTAAGACGCTATTGCATGCACATCACTTCTTAGATTTCCACTTATTTTTGTGCAGCTACACACTGTTCAGCATGCAAATTTTTACATATGTAAAACGTTGAAGTGAGCGGTGTCCACATCCTGTGGCATAGGCACTGCTGGGATTTGAACCCAGGATCTCCTGTTTACGAGACAGGCGCTTTGACCAGCTAAGCCACAGCGCCAGTTACAAGAGTACAGTGAAATTTGTCGGTAAAACAAGTCTAAAAGAGGCAGCACATCAGGAAAATAGCTGATTACGTCATGAAAGAGGTCCCTTAGAGGTAAGAGGATTGTTTCCAAAACATGAGGGGCTTTCAGGTCTCAAGGGAATGTCTGAACTCATTTCATTTTGGCCCTACACTACTCATGCCTAAAATGTTTCCTGAGCTTTCTTCTGACATGAAAGGGCAAAATCCAGAAAGATATCCATGTATTATTCTTCATACACGTAAAGACTTTGTTTCTACAAATATCCATAGGCTTGACTTTATCAATAGGTAGTAGCAGATTTCGAGCCTAAGCCAGGGGCTTGCAAAGCATTCTTGAAGCGCATCTGCACCACATAGTGTTTTTTTTGTCCCTCTCATTTAAAACAGGTGAATCAATTAATTGACTGATTAGTAACATACTCAATGATCTGACTTGGGTGTGCCCAATAAGGAAAACAAGAAACAAGTGCTGCGTTGGCTTCTGAAAAAGTTGGAAACGTTTAAGCAAATGTCAGTCTGGCAAAGACGTCTATGCAAAGGGATACCATTTGTGACTCTGGTGGGACCCAAAAACCAACAACCTTTTTAAAGCCTTCATTTGCAACCGAGAAGTCCAGATTGTCTTTCCTGCTGAGACTTTTACACCTGAAAAGTTCGAATGACTACTCCTGGAAGACACAGATTAGGCACTGCTGGGATTCGAACCCAGGATCTCCTGTTTACTAGACAGGCGCTTTGACCAACTAAGCCACAGCGCCAGGTTCTGTCCCTGGTTTGATGATTTTGTATTCAAAGTCTAAAAGAGGACAAAGTCTAAAAGAGGAAATTCACGACTCTGGTGGGACTCGAACCCACAACCTTTGAATACCTCCATTCACAACCTAGAAGTCCAATGCGCTATCCATTGCGCCACAGAGCCACAAAAAGCCTAGCTTTAAGACGCTATTGCATGCACATCACTTCTTAGATTTCCACTTATTTTTGTGCAGCTACACACTGTTCAGCATGCAAATTTTTACATATGTAAAACGTTGAAGTGAGCGGTGTCCACATCCTGTGGCATAGGCACTGCTGGGATTTGAACCCAGGATCTCCTGTTTACAAGACAGGCGCTTTGACCAGCTAAGCCACAGCACCAGTTACAAGAGTGCAGTAAAATTTGTCGGTAAAACAAGTCTAAAAGAGGCAGCACATCAGGAAAATAGCTGATTACGTCATGAAAGAGGTCCCTTAGAGGTAAGAGGATTGTTTCCAAAACATGAGGGGCTTTCAGGTCTCAAGGGAATGTCTGAACTCATTTCATTTTGGCCCTACACTACTCATGCCTAAAATGTTTCCTGAGCTTTCTTCTGACATGAAAGGGCAAAATCCAGAAAGATTGCAAAGCATTCTTGAAGCGTATCTGCACCACATAGTGTTTTTTTTTTTTTTTTTGTCCCTCTCATTTAAAACAGGTGACTCAATTAATTGACTGATTAGTAACATACTCAATGATCTGACTTGGGTGTGCCCAATAAGGAAAACAAGAAACAAGTGCTGCGTTGGCTTCTGAAAAAGTTGGAAAAGTTTACGCAAATGTCAGTCTGGCAAAGACGTCTATGCAAAGGGATACCATTTGTGACTCTGGTGGGACCCAAAAACCAACAACCTTTTTAAAGCCTTCATTTGCAACCGAGAAGTCCAGATTGTCTTTCCTGCTGAGACTTTTACACCTGAAAAGTTCGAATGACTACTCCTGGAAGACACAGATTAGGCACTGCTGGGATTCGAACCCAGGATCTCCTGTTTACTAGACAGGCGCTTTGACCAACTAAGCCACAGCGCCAGGTTCTGTCCCTGGTTTGATGATTTTGTATTCAAAGTCTAAAAGAGGACAAAGTCTAAAAGAGGAAATTCACGACTCTGGTGGGACTCGAACCCACAACCTTTGAATACCTCCATTCACAACCTAGAAGTCCAATGCGCTATCCATTGCGCCACAGAGCCTAGCTTTAAGACGCTATTGCATGCACATCACTTCTTAGATTTCCACTTATTTTTGTGCAGCTACACACTGTTCAGCATGCAAATTTTTACATATGTAAAACGTTGAAGTGAGCGGTGTCCACATCCTGTGGCATAGGCACTGCTGGGATTTGAACCCAGGATCTCCTGTTTACAAGACAGGCGCTTTGACCAGCTAAGCCACAGCGCCAGTTACAAGAGTGCAGTAAAATTTGTCGGTAAAACAAGTCTAAAAGAGGCAGCACATCAGGAAAATAGCTGATTACGTCATGAAAGAGGTCCCTTAGAGGTAAGAGGATTGTTTCCAAAACATGAGGGGCTTTCAGGTCTCAAGGGAATGTCTGAACTCATTTCATTTTGGCCCTACACTACTCATGCCTAAAATGTTTCCTGAGCTTTCTTCTGACATGAAAGGGCAAAATCCAGAAAGATTGCAAAGCATTCTTGAAGCGCATCTGCACCACATAGTGTTTTTTTTTTGTCCCTCTCATTTAAAACAGGTGAATCAATTAATTGACTGATTAGTAACATACTCAATGATCTGACTTGGGTGTGCCCAATAAGGAAAACAAGAAACAAGTGCTGCGTTGGCTTCTGAAAAAGTTGGAAAAGTTTAAGCAAATGTCAGTCTGGCAAAGACGTCTATGCAAAGGGATACCATTTGTGACTCTGGTGGGACCCAAAAACCAACAACCTTTTTAAAGCCTTCATTTGCAACCGAGAAGTCCAGATTGTCTTTCCTGCTGAGACTTTTACACCTGAAAAGTTTGAATGACTACTCCTGGAAGACACAGATTAGGCACTGCTGGGATTCGAACCCAGGATCTCCTGTTTACTAGACAGGCGCTTTGACCAACTAAGCCACAGCGCCAGGTTTTGTCCCTGGTTTGATGATTTTGTATTCAAAGTCTAAAAGAGGACAAAGTCTAAAAGAGGAAATTCACGACTCTGGTGAGACTCGAACCCACAACCTTTGAATACCTCCATTCACAACCTAGAAGTCCAATGCGCTATCCATTGCGCCACAGAGCCAAGAAAAGCCTAGCTTTAAGACGCTATTGCATGCACATCACTTCTTAGATTTCCACTTATTTTTGTGCAGCTACACACTGTTCAGCATGCAAATTTTTACATATGTAAAACGTTGAAGTGAGCGGTGTCCACATCCTGTGGCATAGGCACTGCTGGGATTTGAACCCAGGATCTCCTGTTTACGAGACAGGCGCTTTGTCCAGCTAAGCCACAGCGCCAGTTACAAGACTACAGTAAAATTTGTCGGTAAAATAAGTCTAAAAGAGGCAGCACATCAGGAAAATAGCTGATTACGTCATGAAAGAGGTCCCTTAGAGGTAAGAGGATTGTTTCCAAAACATGAGGGGCTTTCAGGTCTCAAGGGAATGTCTGAACTCATTTCATTTTGGCCCTACACTACTCATGCCTAAAATGTTTCCTGAGCTTTCTTCTGACATGAAAGGGCAAAATCCAGAAAGATATCCATGTATTATTCTTCATATACGTAAAGACTTTGTTTCTACAAATATCCATAGGCTTGACTTTATCAATAGGTAGTAGCAGATTTCGAGCCTAAGCCAGGGGCTTGCAAAGCATTCTTGAAGCGCATCTGCACCACATAGTGTTTTTTTTGTCCCTCTCATTTAAAACAGGTGAATCAATTAATTGACTGATTAGTAACATACTCAATGATCTGACTTGGGTGTGCCCAATAAGGAAAACAAGAAACAAGTGCTGCGTTGGCTTCTGAAAAAGTTGGAAACGTTTAAGCAAATGTCAGTCTGGCAAAGACGTCTATGCAAAGGGATACCATTTGTGACTCTGGTGGGACCCAAAAACCAACAACCTTTTTAAAGCCTTCATTTGCAACCGAGAAGTCCAGATTGTCTTTCCTGCTGAGACTTTTACACCTGAAAAGTTCGAATGACTACTCCTGGAAGACACAGGTTAGGCACTGCTGGGATTCGAACCCAGGATCTCCTGTTTACTAGACAGGCGCTTTGACCAACTAAGCCACAGCGCCAGGTTCTATCGCTGGTTTGATGATTTTGTATTCAAAGTCTAAAAGAGGACAAAGTCTAAAAGAGGAAATTCACGACTCTGGTGGGACTCGAACCCACAACCTTTGAATACCTCCATTCACAACCTAGAAGTCCAATGCGCTATCCATTGCGCCACAGAGCCACAAAAAGCCTAGCTTTAAGACGCTATTGCATGCACATCACTTCTTAGATTTCCACTTATTTTTGTGCAGCTACACACTGTTCAGCATGCAAATTTTTACATATGTAAAACGTTGAAGTGAGCGGTGTCCACATCCTGTGGCATAGGCACTGCTGGGATTTGAACCCAGGATCTCCTGTTTACAAGACAGGCGCTTTGACCAGCTAAGCCACAGCGCCAGTTACAAGAGTGCAGTAAAATTTGTCGGTAAAACAAGTCTAAAAGAGGCAGCACATCAGGAAAATAGCTGATTACGTCATGAAAGAGGTCCCTTAGAGGTAAGAGGATTGTTTCCAAAACATGAGGGGCTTTCAGGTCTCAAGGGAATGTCTGAACTCATTTCATTTTGGCCCTACACTACTCATGCCTAAAATGTTTCCTGAGCTTTCTTCTGACATGAAAGGGCAAAATCCAGAAAGATTGCAAAGCATTCTTGAAGCGCATCTGCACCACATAGTGTTTTTTTTGTCCCTCTCATTTAAAACAGGTGAATCAATTAATTGACTGATTAGTAACATACTCAATGATCTGACTTGGGTGTGCCCAATAAGGAAAACAAGAAACAAGTGCTGCGTTGGCTTCTGAAAAAGT
>NC_137132.1:39625839-39708339 GCF_949319135.1 Squalius cephalus | reverse complement strand
TACCTCCATTCACAACCTAGAAGTCCAATGCGCTATCCATTGCGCCACAGAGCCAAGAAAAGCCTAGCTTTAAGACGCTATTGCATGCACATCACTTCTTAGATTTCCACTTATTTTTGTGCAGCTAAACACTGTTCAGCATGCAAATTTTTACATATGTAAAACGTTGAAGTGAGCGGTGTCCACATCCTGTGGCATAGGCACTGCTGGGATTTGAACCCAGGATCTCCTGTTTACGAGACAGGCGCTTTGACCAGCTAAGCCACAGCGCCAGTTACAAGAGTACAGTGAAATTTGTCGGTAAAACAAGTCTAAAAGAGGCAGCACATCAGGAAAATAGCTGATTACGTCATGAAAGAGGTCCCTTAGAGGTAAGAGGATTGTTTCCAAAACATGAGGGGCTTTCAGGTCTCAAGGGAATGTCTGAACTCATTTCATTTTGGCCCTACACTACTCATGCCTAAAATGTTTCCTGAGCTTTCTTCTGACATGAAAGGGCAAAATCCAGAAAGATATCCATGTATTATTCTTCATATACGTAAAGACTTTGTTTCTACAAATATCCATAGGCTTGACTTTATCAATAGGTAGTAGCAGATTTCGAGCCTAAGCCAGGGGCTTGCAAAGCATTCTTGAAGCGCATCTGCACCACATAGTGTTTTTTTTGTCCCTCTCATTTAAAACAGGTGAATCAATTAATTGACTGATTAGTAACATACTCAATGATCTGACTTGGGTGTGCCCAATAAGGAAAACAAGAAACAAGTGCTGCGTTGGCTTCTGAAAAAGTTGGAAACGTTTAAGCAAATGTCAGTCTGGCAAAGACGTCTATGCAAAGGGATACCATTTGTGACTCTGGTGGGACCCAAAAACCAACAACCTTTTTAAAGCCTTCATTTGCAACCGAGAAGTCCAGATTGTCTTTCCTGCTGAGACTTTTACACCTGAAAAGTTCGAATGACTACTCCTGGAAGACACAGATTAGGCACTGCTGGGATTCGAACCCAGGATCTCCTGTTTACTAGACAGGCGCTTTGACCAACTAAGCCACAGCGCCAGGTTCTGTCCCTGGTTTGATGATTTTGTATTCAAAGTCTAAAAGAGGACAAAGTCTAAAAGAGGAAATTCACGACTCTGGTGGGACTCGAACCCACAACCTTTGAATACCTCCATTCACAACCTAGAAGTCCAATGCGCTATCCATTGCGCCACAGAGCCACAAAAAGCCTAGCTTTAAGACGCTATTGCATGCACATCACTTCTTAGATTTCCACTTATTTTTGTGCAGCTACACACTGTTCAGCATGCAAATTTTTACATATGTAAAACGTTGAAGTGAGCGGTGTCCACATCCTGTGGCATAGGCACTGCTGGGATTTGAACCCAGGATCTCCTGTTTACAAGACAGGCGCTTTGACCAGCTAAGCCACAGCGCCAGTTACAAGAGTGCAGTAAAATTTGTCGGTAAAACAAGTCTAAAAGAGGCAGCACATCAGGAAAATAGCTGATTACGTCATGAAAGAGGTCCCTTAGAGGTAAGAGGATTGTTTCCAAAACATGAGGGGCTTTCAGGTCTCAAGGGAATGTCTGAACTCATTTCATTTTGGCCCTACACTACTCATGCCTAAAATGTTTCCTGAGCTTTCTTCTGACATGAAAGGGCAAAATCCAGAAAGATTGCAAAGCATTCTTGAAGCGCATCTGCACCACATAGTGTTTTTTTTTTTTTTTTGTCCCTCTCATTTAAAACAGGTGACTCAATTAATTGACTGATTAGTAACATACTCAATGATCTGACTTGGGTGTGCCCAATAAGGAAAACAAGAAACAAGTGCTGCGTTGGCTTCTGAAAAAGTTGGAAAAGTTTACGCAAATGTCAGTCTGGCAAAGACGTCTATGCAAAGGGATACCATTTGTGACTCTGGTGGGACCCAAAAACCAACAACCTTTTTAAAGCCTTCATTTGCAACCGAGAAGTCCAGATTGTCTTTCCTGCTGAGACTTTTACACCTGAAAAGTTCGAATGACTACTCCTGGAAGACACAGATTAGGCACTGCTGGGATTCGAACCCAGGATCTCCTGTTTACTAGACAGGCGCTTTGACCAACTAAGCCACAGCGCCAGGTTCTGTCCCTGGTTTGATGATTTTGTATTCAAAGTCTAAAAGAGGACAAAGTCTAAAAGAGGAAATTCACGACTCTGGTGGGACTCGAACCCACAACCTTTGAATACCTCCATTCACAACCTAGAAGTCCAATGCGCTATCCATTGCGCCACAGAGCCAAGAAAAGCCTAGCTTTAAGACGCTATTGCATGCACATCACTTCTTAGATTTCCACTTATTTTTGTGCAGCTACACACTGTTCAGCATGCAAATTTTTACATATGTAAAACGTTGAAGTGAGCGGTGTCCACATCCTGTGGCATAGGCACTGCTGGGATTTGAACCCAGGATCTCCTGTTTACAAGACAGGCGCTTTGACCAGCTAAGCCACAGCGCCAGTTACAAGAGTGCAGTAAAATTTGTCGGTAAAACAAGTCTAAAAGAGGCAGCACATCAGGAAAATAGCTGATTACGTCATGAAAGAGGTCCCTTAGAGGTAAGAGGATTGTTTCCAAAACATGAGGGGCTTTCAGGTCTCAAGGGAATGTCTGAACTCATTTCATTTTGGCCCTACACTACTCATGCCTAAAATGTTTCCTGAGCTTTCTTCTGACATGAAAGGGCAAAATCCAGAAAGATATCCATGTATTATTCTTCATATACGTAAAGACTTTGTTTCTACAAATATCCATAGGCTTGACTTTATCAATAGGTAGTAGCAGATTTCGAGCCTAAGCCAGGGGCTTGCAAAGCATTCTTGAAGCGCATCTGCACCACATAGTGTTTTTTTTGTCCCTCTCATTTAAAACAGGTGAATCAATTAATTGACTGATTAGTAACATACTCAATGATCTGACTTGGGTGTGCCCAATAAGGAAAACAAGAAACAAGTGCTGCGTTGGCTTCTGAAAAAGTTGGAAACGTTTAAGCAAATGTCAGTCTGGCAAAGACGTCTATGCAAAGGGATACCATTTGTGACTCTGGTGGGACCCAAAAACCAACAACCTTTTTAAAGCCTTCATTTGCAACCGAGAAGTCCAGATTGTCTTTCCTGCTGAGACTTTTACACCTGAAAAGTTCGAATGACTACTCCTGGAAGACACAGATTAGGCACTGCTGGGATTCGAACCCAGGATCTCCTGTTTACTAGACAGGCGCTTTGACCAACTAAGCCACAGCGCCAGGTTCTGTCCCTGGTTTGATGATTTTGTATTCAAAGTCTAAAAGAGGACAAAGTCTAAAAGAGGAAATTCACGACTCTGGTGGGACTCGAACCCACAACCTTTGAATACCTCCATTCACAACCTAGAAGTCCAATGCGCTATCCATTGCGCCACAGAGCCACAAAAAGCCTAGCTTTAAGACGCTATTGCATGCACATCACTTCTTAGATTTCCACTTATTTTTGTGCAGCTACACACTGTTCAGCATGCAAATTTTTACATATGTAAAACGTTGAAGTGAGCGGTGTCCACATCCTGTGGCATAGGCACTGCTGGGATTTGAACCCAGGATCTCCTGTTTACAAGACAGGCGCTTTGACCAGCTAAGCCACAGCGCCAGTTACAAGAGTGCAGTAAAATTTGTCGGTAAAACAAGTCTAAAAGAGGCAGCACATCAGGAAAATAGCTGATTACGTCATGAAAGAGGTCCCTTAGAGGTAAGAGGATTGTTTCCAAAACATGAGGGGCTTTCAGGTCTCAAGGGAATGTCTGAACTCATTTCATTTTGGCCCTACACTACTCATGCCTAAAATGTTTCCTGAGCTTTCTTCTGACATGAAAGGGCAAAATCCAGAAAGATTGCAAAGCATTCTTGAAGCGCATCTGCACCACATAGTGTTTTTTTTTTTTTTTTGTCCCTCTCATTTAAAACAGGTGACTCAATTAATTGACTGATTAGTAACATACTCAATGATCTGACTTGGGTGTGCCCAATAAGGAAAACAAGAAACAAGTGCTGCGTTGGCTTCTGAAAAAGTTGGAAAAGTTTACGCAAATGTCAGTCTGGCAAAGACGTCTATGCAAAGGGATACCATTTGTGACTCTGGTGGGACCCAAAAACCAACAACCTTTTTAAAGCCTTCATTTGCAACCGAGAAGTCCAGATTGTCTTTCCTGCTGAGACTTTTACACCTGAAAAGTTCGAATGACTACTCCTGGAAGACACAGATTAGGCACTGCTGGGATTCGAACCCAGGATCTCCTGTTTACTAGACAGGCGCTTTGACCAACTAAGCCACAGCGCCAGGTTCTGTCCCTGGTTTGATGATTTTGTATTCAAAGTCTAAAAGAGGACAAAGTCTAAAAGAGGAAATTCACGACTCTGGTGGGACTCGAACCCACAACCTTTGAATACCTCCATTCACAACCTAGAAGTCCAATGCGCTATCCATTGCGCCACAGAGCCAAGAAAAGCCTAGCTTTAAGACGCTATTGCATGCACATCACTTCTTAGATTTCCACTTATTTTTGTGCAGCTACACACTGTTCAGCATGCAAATTTTTACATATGTAAAACGTTGAAGTGAGCGGTGTCCACATCCTGTGGCATAGGCACTGCTGGGATTTGAACCCAGGATCTCCTGTTTACAAGACAGGCGCTTTGACCAGCTAAGCCACAGCGCCAGTTACAAGAGTGCAGTAAAATTTGTCGGTAAAACAAGTCTAAAAGAGGCAGCACATCAGGAAAATAGCTGATTACGTCATGAAAGAGGTCCCTTAGAGGTAAGAGGATTGTTTCCAAAACATGAGGGGCTTTCAGGTCTCAAGGGAATGTCTGAACTCATTTCATTTTGGCCCTACACTACTCATGCCTAAAATGTTTCCTGAGCTTTCTTCTGACATGAAAGGGCAAAATCCAGAAAGATTGCAAAGCATTCTTGAAGCGCATCTGCACCACATAGTGTTTTTTTTTTTTTTTTGTCCCTCTCATTTAAAACAGGTGACTCAATTAATTGACTGATTAGTAACATACTCAATGATCTGACTTGGGTGTGCCCAATAAGGAAAACAAGAAACAAGTGCTGCGTTGGCTTCTGAAAAAGTTGGAAAAGTTTACGCAAATGTCAGTCTGGCAAAGACGTCTATGCAAAGGGATACCATTTGTGACTCTGGTGGGACCCAAAAACCAACAACCTTTTTAAAGCCTTCATTTGCAACCGAGAAGTCCAGATTGTCTTTCCTGCTGAGACTTTTACACCTGAAAAGTTTGAATGACTACTCCTGGAAGACACAGATTAGGCACTGCTGGGATTCGAACCCAGGATCTCCTGTTTACTAGACAGGCACTTTGACCAACTAAGCCACAGCGCCAGGTTCTGTCCCTGGTTTGATGATTTTGTATTCAAAGTCTAAAAGAGGACAAAGTCTAAAAGAGGAAATTCACGACTCTGGTGGGACTCGAACCCACAACCTTTGAATACCTCCATTCACAACCTAGAAGTCCAATGCGCTATCCATTGCGCCACAGAGCCACAAAAAGCCTAGCTTTAAGACGCTATTGCATGCACATCACTTCTTAGATTTCCACTTATTTTTGTGCAGCTACACACTGTTCAGAATGCAAATTTTTACATATGTAAAACGTTGAAGTGAGCGGTGTCCACATCCTGTGGCATAGGCACTGCTGGGATTTGAACTCCGGATCTCCTGTTTACAAGACAGGCGCTTTGACCAGCTAAGCCACAGCGCCAGTTACAAGAGTGCAGTAAAATTTGTCGGTAAAACAAGTCTAAAAGAGGCAGCACATCAGGAAAATAGCTGATTACGTCATGAAAGAGGTCCCTTAGAGGTAAGAGTATTGTTTGCAAAACATGAGGGGCTTTCAGGTCTCAAGGGAATGTCTGAACTCATTTCATTTTGGCCCTACACTACTCATGCCTAAAATGTTTCCTGAGCTTTCTTCTGACATGAAAGGGCAAAATCCAGAAAGATTGCAAAGCATTCTTGAAGCGCATCTGCACCACATAGTGTTTTTTTTTTGTCCCTCTCATTTAAAACAGGTGAATCAATTAATTGACTGATTAGTAACATACTCAATGATCTGACTTGGGTGTGCCCAATAAGGAAAACAAGAAACAAGTGCTGCGTTGGCTTCTGAAAAAGTTGGAAAAGTTTAAGCAAATGTCAGTCTGGCAAAGACGTCTATGCAAAGGGATACCATTTGTGACTCTGGTGGGACCCAAAAACCAACAACCTTTTTAAAGCCTTCATTTGCAACCGAGAAGTCCAGATTGTCTTTCCTGCTGAGACTTTTACACCTGAAAAGTTTGAATGACTACTCCTGGAAGACACAGATTAAGCACTGCTGGGATTCGAACCCAGGATCTCCTGTTTACTAGACAGGCGCTTTGACCAACTAAGCCACAGCGCCAGGTTTTGTTCCTGGTTTGATGATTTTGTATTCAAAGTCTAAAAGAGGACAAAGTCTAAAAGAGGAAATTCACAACTCTGGTGGGACTCGAACCCACAACCTTTGAATACCTCCATTCACAACCTAGAAGTCCAATGCGCTATCCATTGCGCCACAGAGCCAAGAAAAGCCTAGCTTTAAGACGCTATTGCATGCACATCACTTCTTAGATTTCCACTTATTTTTGTGCAGCTAAACACTGTTCAGCATGCAAATTTTTACATATGTAAAACGTTGAAGTGAGCGGTGTCCACATCCTGTGGCATAGGCACTGCTGGGATTTGAACCCAGGATCTCCTGTTTACAAGACAGGCGCTTTGACCAGCTAAGCCACAGCGCCAGTTACAAGAGTACAGTGAAATTTGTCGGTAAAACAAGTCTAAAAGAGGCAGCACATCAGGAAAATAGCTGATTACGTCATGAAAGAGGTCCCTTAGAGGTAAGAGGATTGTTTCCAAAACATGAGGGGCTTTCAGGTCTCAAGGGAATGTCTGAACTCATTTCATTTTGGCCCTACACTACTCATGCCTAAAATGTTTCCTGAGCTTTCTTCTGACATGAAAGGGCAAAATCCAGAAAGATATCCATGTATTATTCTTCATATACGTAAAGACTTTGTTTCTACAAATATCCATAGGCTTGACTTTATCAATAGGTAGTAGCAGATTTCGAGCCTAAGCCAGGGGCTTGCAAAGCATTCTTGAAGCGCATCTGCACCACATAGTGTTTTTTTTGTCCCTCTCATTTAAAACAGGTGAATCAATTAATTGACTGATTAGTAACATACTCAATGATCTGACTTGGGTGTGCCCAATAAGGAAAACAAGAAACAAGTGCTGCGTTGGCTTCTGAAAAAGTTGGAAACGTTTAAGCAAATGTCAGTCTGGCAAAGACGTCTATGCAAAGGGATACCATTTGTGACTCTGGTGGGACCCAAAAACCAACAACCTTTTTAAAGCCTTCATTTGCAACCGAGAAGTCCAGATTGTCTTTCCTGCTGAGACTTTTACACCTGAAAAGTTCGAATGACTACTCCTGGAAGACACAGATTAGGCACTGCTGGGATTCGAACCCAGGATCTCCTGTTTACTAGACAGGCGCTTTGACCAACTAAGCCACAGCGCCAGGTTCTGTCCCTGGTTTGATGATTTTGTATTCAAAGTCTAAAAGAGGACAAAGTCTAAAAGAGGAAATTCACGACTCTGGTGGGACTCGAACCCATAACCTTTGAATACCTCCATTCACAACCTAGAAGTCCAATGCGCTATCCATTGCGCCACAGAGCCACAAAAAGCCTAGCTTTAAGACGCTATTGCATGCACATCACTTCTTAGATTTCCACTTATTTTTGTGCAGCTACACACTGTTCAGCATGCAAATTTTTACATATGTAAAACATTGAAGTGAGCGGTGTCCACATCCTGTGGCATAGGCACTGCTGGGATTTGAACCCAGGATCTCCTGTTTACAAGACAGGCGCTTTGACCAGCTAAGCCACAGCGCCAGTTACAAGAGTGCAGTAAAATTTGTCGGTAAAACAAGTCTAAAAGAGGCAGCACATCAGGAAAATAGCTGATTACGTCATGAAAGAGGTCCCTTAGAGGTAAGAGGATTGTTTCCAAAACATGAGGGGCTTTCAGGTCTCAAGGGAATGTCTGAACTCATTTCATTTTGGCCCTACACTACTCATGCCTAAAATGTTTCCTGAGCTTTCTTCTGACATGAAAGGGCAAAATCCAGAAAGATTGCAAAGCATTCTTGAAGCGCATCTGCACCACATAGTGTTTTTTTTTTTTTTTTTGTCCCTCTCATTTAAAACAGGTGACTCAATTAATTGACTGATTAGTAACATACTCAATGATCTGACTTGGGTGTGCCCAATAAGGAAAACAAGAAACAAGTGCTGCGTTGGCTTCTGAAAAAGTTGGAAAAGTTTACGCAAATGTCAGTCTGGCAAAGACGTCTATGCAAAGGGATACCATTTGTGACTCTGGTGGGACCCAAAAACCAACAACCTTTTTAAAGCCTTCATTTGCAACCGAGAAGTCCAGATTGTCTTTCCTGCTGAGACTTTTACACCTGAAAAGTTCAAATGACTACTCCTGGAAGACACAGATTAGGCACTGCTGGGATTCGAACCCAGGATCTCCTGTTTACTAGACAGGCGCTTTGACCAACTAAGCCACAGCGCCAGGTTCTGTCCCTGGTTTGATGATTTTGTATTCAAAGTCTAAAAGAGGACAAAGTCTAAAAGAGGAAATTCACGACTCTGGTGGGACTCGAACCCACAACCTTTGAATACCTCCATTCACAACCTAGAAGTCCAATGCGCTATCCATTGCGCCACAGAGCCACAAAAAGCCTAGCTTTGAGACGCTATTGCATGCACATCACTTCTTAGATTTCCACTTATTTTTGTGCAGCTACACACTGTTCAGCATGCAAATTTTTACATATGTAAAACGTTGAAGTGAGCGGTGTCCACATCCTGTGGCATAGGCACTGCTGGGATTTGAACCCAGGATCTCCTGTTTACAAGACAGGCGCTTTGACCAGCTAAGCCACAGCGCCAGTTACAAGAGTGCAGTAAAATTTGTCGGTAAAACAAGTCTAAAAGAGGCAGCACATCAGGAAAATAGCTGATTACGTCATGAAAGAGGTCCCTTAGAGGTAAGAGGATTGTTTCCAAAACATGAGGGGCTTTCAGGTCTCAAGGGAATGTCTGAACTCATTTCATTTTGGCCCTACACTACTCATGCCTAAAATGTTTCCTGAGCTTTCTTCTGACATGAAAGGGCAAAATCCAGAAAGATTGCAAAGCATTCTTGAAGCGCATCTGCACCACATAGTGTTTTTTTTTTGTCCCTCTCATTTAAAACAGGTGAATCAATTAATTGACTGATTAGTAACATACTCAATGATCTGACTTGGGTGTGCCCAATAAGGAAAACAAGAAACAAGTGCTGCGTTGGCTTCTGAAAAAGTTGGAAAAGTTTAAGCAAATGTCAGTCTGGCAAAGACGTCTATGCAAAGGGATACCATTTGTGACTCTGGTGGGACCCAAAAACCAACAACCTTTTTAAAGCCTTCATTTGCAACCGAGAAGTCCAGATTGTCTTTCCTGCTGAGACTTTTACACCTGAAAAGTTTGAATGACTACTCCTGGAAGACACAGATTAGGCACTGCTGGGATTCGAACCCAGGATCTCCTGTTTACTAGACAGGCGCTTTGACCAACTAAGCCACAGCGCCAGGTTCTGTCCCTGGTTTGATGATTTTGTATTCAAAGTCTAAAAGAGGACAAAGTCTAAAAGAGGAAATTCACGACTCTGGTGGGACTCGAACCCACAACCTTTGAATACCTCCATTCACAACCTAGAAGTCCAATGCGCTATCCATTGCGCCACAGAGCCAAGAAAAGCCTAGCTTTAAGACGCTATTGCATGCACATCACTTCTTAGATTTCCACTTATTTTTGTGCAGCTACACACTGTTCAGCATGCAAATTTTTACATATGTAAAACGTTGAAGTGAGCGGTGTCCACATCCTGTGGCATAGGCACTGCTGGGATTTGAACCCAGGATCTCCTGTTTACGAGACAGGCGCTTTGACCAGCTAAGCCACAGCGCCAGTTACAAGAGTACAGTGAAATTTGTCGGTAAAACAAGTCTAAAAGAGGCAGCACATCAGGAAAATAGCTGATTACGTCATGAAAGAGGTCCCTTAGAGGTAAGAGGATTGTTTCCAAAACATGAGGGGCTTTCAGGTCTCAAGGGAATGTCTGAACTCATTTCATTTTGGCCCTACACTACTCATGCCTAAAATGTTTCCTGAGCTTTCTTCTGACATGAAAGGGCAAAATCCAGAAAGATATCCATGTATTATTCTTCATACACGTAAAGACTTTGTTTCTACAAATATCCATAGGCTTGACTTTATCAATAGGTAGTAGCAGATTTCGAGCCTAAGCCAGGGGCTTGCAAAGCATTCTTGAAGCGCATCTGCACCACATAGTGTTTTTTTTGTCCCTCTCATTTAAAACAGGTGAATCAATTAATTGACTGATTAGTAACATACTCAATGATCTGACTTGGGTGTGCCCAATAAGGAAAACAAGAAACAAGTGCTGCGTTGGCTTCTGAAAAAGTTGGAAAAGTTTAAGCAAATGTCAGTCTGGCAAAGACGTCTATGCAAAGGGATACCATTTGTGACTCTGGTGGGACCCAAAAACCAACAACCTTTTTAAAGCCTTCGTTTGCAACCGAGAAGTCCAGATTGTCTTTCCTGCTGAGACTTTTACACCTGAAAAGTTTGAATGACTACTCCTGGAAGACACAGATTAGGCACTGCTGGGATTCGAACCCAGGATCTCCTGTTTACTAGACAGGCGCTTTGACCAACTAAGCCACAGCGCCAGGTTCTGTCCCTGGTTTGATGATTTTGTATTCAAAGTCTAAAAGAGGACAAAGTCTAAAAGAGGAAATTCACGACTCTGGTGGGACTCGAACCCACAACCTTTGAATACCTCCATTCACAACCTAGAAGTCCAATGCGCTATCCATTGCGCCACAGAGCCAAGAAAAGCCTTGCTTTAAGACGCTATTGCATGCACATCACTTCTTAGATTTCCACTTATTTTTGTGCAGCTACACACTGTTCAGCATGCAAATTTTTACATATGTAAAACGTTGAAGTGAGCGGTGTCCACATCTTGTGGCATAGGCACTGCTGGGATTTGAACCCAGGATCTCCTGTTTACGAGACAGGCGCTTTGACCAGCTAAGCCACAGCGCCAGTTACAAGAGTACAGTGAAATTTGTCGGTAAAACAAGTCTAAAAGAGGCAGCACATCAGGAAAATAGCTGATTACGTCATGAAAGAGGTCCCTTAGAGGTAAGAGGATTGTTTCCAAAACATGAGGGGCTTTCAGGTCTCAAGGGAATGTCTGAACTCATTTCATTTTGGCCCTACACTACTCATGCCTAAAATGTTTCCTGAGCTTTCTTCTGACATGAAAGGGCAAAATCCAGAAAGATATCCATGTATTATTCTTCATATACGTAAAGACTTTGTTTCTACAAATATCCATAGGCTTGACTTTATCAATAGGTAGTAGCAGATTTCGAGCCTAAGCCAGGGGCTTGCAAAGCATTCTTGAAGCGCATCTGCACCACATAATGGGTGCTTCTCATTTCTTATTTGTGCATCCTCGTTTCCTTTCCTCGCTTCCTTTCCTCGCGTCTCAGCTCCGCCCCCTGTAGGATGCGAGGGAAGGCTGCAAGGAAAAGACGCGAGGACGGAGGAATCGAATGTAACTTTTTTTTATACATTGGAATCCTTGATCACTCGAGCGTCACTTCATCGCGTCATCAGCAGCACTCAAAGGATCTGCCCTTATGTTGTTGAAGTTGGTTTATTTAAGAAATTCATAATAAATAATAATAAAGCAAGATACCCTGTTGAAATATGTGAGATGTGTGGTTTATTTAAACTGCAAAGGTAAAGTATACATTAAAATGATTGTGACCGATGTGAAGGGGGAGGAGAATTTAGACGTGCGTCACGTTTAAGTCGATAAAACTCTTCCGCATAGGATCCACCTGTGTATCCTCGCTCACGACTCCTCAGGAAGCCTCCTAACTCCTCGATCCTCGACTCCTCGCGGTGCAATTAGAGAATTGAGATGTCCTTCAAGATGGCTGAGCTCGATCGGTTTCCGGGTCATAGGATGGAGGACGGAGGAGAGAGGAGACGAGGAGGGATATTGAGAAGCACCCAGTGTTTTTTTTGTCCCTCTCATTTAAAACAGGTGAATCAATTAATTGACTGATTAGTAACACACTCAATGATCTGACTTGGGTGTGCCCAATAACGAAAACAAGAAACAAGTGCTGCGTTGGCTTCTGAAAAAGTTGGAAAAGTTTAAGCAAATGTCAGTCTGGCAAAGACGTCTATGCAAAGGGATACCATTTGTGACTCTGGTGGGACCCAAAAACCAACAACCTTTTTAAAGCCTTCATTTGCAACCGAGAAGTCCAGATTGTCTTTCCTGCTGAGACTTTTACACCTGAAAAGTTTGAATGACTACTCCTGGAAGACACAGATTAGGCACTGCTGGGATTCGAACCCAGGATCTCCTGTTTACTAGACAGGCGCTTTGACCAACTAAGCCACAGCGCCAGGTACTGTTCCCTGTTCGATGATTTTGTATTCAAAGTCTAAAAGAGGACAAAGTCTAAAAGAGGAAATTTACAACTCTGGTGGGACTCGAACCCACAACCTTTGAATACCTCCATTCACAACCTAGAAGTCTAATGCGCTATCCATTGCGCCACAGAGCCACGGAAAGCCTAGCTTTAAGACGCTATTGCATGCACATCACTTCTTAGATTTCCACTTATTTTTGTGCAGCTACACACTGTTCAGCATGCAAATTTTTACATATGTAAAACGTTGAAGTGAGCGGTGTCCACATCCTGTGGCATAGGCACTGCTGGGATTTGAACCCAGGATCTCCTGTTTACAAGACAGACGCTTTGACCAGCTAAGCCACAGCGCCAGTTACAAGAGTGCAGTAAAATTTGTCGGTAAAACAAGTCTAAAAGAGGCAGCACATCAGGAAAATAGCTGATTACGTCATGAAAGAGGTCCCTTAGAGGTAAGAGGATTGTTTCCAAAACATGAGGGGCTTTCAGGTCTCAAGGGAATGTCTGAACTCATTTCATTTTGGCCCTACACTACTCATGCCTAAAATGTTTCCTGAGCTTTCTTCTGACATGAAAGGGCAAAATCCAGAAAGATTGCAAAGCATTCTTGAAGCGCATCTGCACCACATAGTGTTTTTTTTTTTTTTGTCCCTCTCATTTAAAACAGGTGAATCAATTAATTGACTGATTAGTAACATACTCAATGATCTGACTTGGGTGTGCCCAATAAGGAAAACAAGAAACAAGTGCTGCGTTGGCTTCTGAAAAAGTTGGAAAAGTTTAAGCAAATGTCAGTCTGGCAAAGACGTCTATGCAAAGGGATACCATTTGTGACTCTGGTGGGACCCAAAAACCAACAACCCTTTATTTGCAACCGAGAAGTCCAGATTGTCTTTCCTGCTGAGACTTTTACACCTGAAAAGTTTGAATGACTACTCCTGGAAGACACAGATTAGGCACTGCTGGGATTCGAACCCAGGATCTCCTGTTTACTAGACAGGCGCTTTGACCAACTAAGCCACAGCGCCAGGTTCTGTCCCTGGTTTGATGATTTTGTATTCAAAGTCTAAAAGAGTTCAAAGTCTAAAAGAGGAAATTCACGACTCTGGTGGGACTCGAACCCACAACCTTTGAATATCTCCATTCACAACCTAGAAGTCCAATGCGCTATCCATTGCGCCACAGAGCCAAGAAAAGCCTAGCTTTAAGACGCTATTGCATGCACATCACTTCTTAGATTTCCACTTATTTTTGTGCAGCTACACACTGTTCAGCATGCAAATTTTTACATATGTAAAACGTTGAAGTGAGCGGTGTCCACATCCTGTGGCATAGGCACTGCTGGGATTTGAACCCAGGATCTCCTGTTTACGAGACAGGCGCTTTGACCAGCTAAGCCACAGCGCCAGTTACAAGAGTACAGTGAAATTTGTCGGTAAAACAAGTCTAAAAGAGGCAGCACATCAGGAAAATAGCTGATTACGTCATGAAAGAGGTCCCTTAGAGGTAAGAGGATTGTTTCCAAAACATGAGGGGCTTTCAGGTCTCAAGGGAATGTCTGAACTCATTTCATTTTGGCCCTACACTACTCATGCCTAAAATGTTTCCTGAGCTTTCTTCTGACATGAAAGGGCAAAATCCAGAAAGATATCCATGTATTATTCTTCATATACGTAAAGACTTTGTTTCTACAAATATCCATAGGCTTGACTTTATCAATAGGTAGTAGCAGATTTTGAGCCTAAGCCAGGGGCTTGCAAAGCATTCTTGAAGCGCATCTGCACCACATAGTTTTTTTAATTGTCCCTCTCATTTAAAACAGGTGAATCAATTAATTGACTGATTAGTAACATACTCAATGATCTGACTTGGGTGTGCCCAATAAGGAAAACAAGAAAAATGTGCTTCGTTGGCTTCTGAAAAAGTTGGAAAAGTTTAAGCAAATGTCAGTCAACAATGAAATAATTTCTTGTTGCTGTTTTCTTTGATATTGAAAAGGCATACAACACTTTATGGAGGGAGGGACTATTAATTAAGCTAGATAAAATCAGAGTAAGGGGGAGAATGTACAACTGGATATTGGATTTCTTGTTTAAGCGTACATTTCAGGTTAGAATAGGGGAAGAAATGTCAACACTGCATGATATTCTGAATGGGACTCCGACTCCACAAGGAAGTGTAATCAGTCCAATTTTATTTAATATAATGATTAATGATATTTTTGAAAGAGTTAAACCAAGTATGGGGAAGGCACTATATGCAGATGATGGTGCAGTGTGGAAAAGAGGTAGGAACTTGGGGAATGTAGTCAAAGGAATACAAGAATCAATAAATGAAGTTGAAAGGTGGTCAGTGGAATGGGGACTGAAGTTTTCAGTATTAAAACCCAATATATGTTTTTTACAAAGAAAAGGAAAATGGAACAAATGACTTTGCAATTATATGATTAATTATTAGAAAGAGTGACAGAATTGAAATACCTTGGTTTAATATTTGATGGAAAATTAACATGGAATAGACATATTAAGAAAATTGAGAAAAAGTGCAAAGGAGTAATAAATTGCATGACTTCAATAGCCAAATATGAGTGGGGAGCAAGGAAAAGCGCACTACTGCATGTATATGGGTGTGCAGTGTATGGTGCTTGCAGCAAAATCAGAGCTAAAGAAGCTGGACAACGTACAGGCTAGGGCACTTAGAATTTGCTGTGGAGAAATAAGATCAACCCCTCTAGATGCCATTATATTTGAAATGGGGGAGATGTCACTAGACTTAAGAAGGGAAAAGCTTAAAATGATGTACTGGGTTAATTTGCAGGGTTGTAATAAGAGTCATCGCACACGAGCAATTTTAAATGACTGTTGGGAATATAAAAAGAATAATGGGAATAGTTTTGGATGGAAGTATAAACAATGGGTTAAGGAATGTGGTCTGGAAAATGTAGTTATTTGTCCTAATATGCCATTAAAAGGGGTATCGGTGTGGAATATTCCTGAACCTAATGTTGAAATGAGACTGCTGGAGGATCGGGAGAAAGCAGAAGAAAGATATTCTAATAGTTATGAAATGAATGGTTTTATGAGAGAAATTTTTTATTCTTGTATACAGATTTATACAGATGGATCTAAAGACCCAGTCGAACAAAAAGTGGGAGTAGGAGTATATATTCCAAAATTTGAGACGAAAATAAGTTTAAGGATGAGTGATAAAATATCTGTATATTCAACAGAACTAACTGCTATAATAGTAGGATTGCAGTGGTTAGAGGAGACTAAACCAAATAGGATGCCGACTGTAATTTGCTCAGATTCTGCATCAGCACTTAAAAGTATATTGTCAACAAAAACTGACAGAGAAGACCTGCTAGTAGAAATTTATACATTATTATATAGGCTGAACATAGAGGGTATAATTGTATACTTTTGTTGGGTGCCGGCACATATTGGGATAGTAGCATACGAAATAGCGGATAAATTAGCAAAAGAAGCGTTAAGGAAAGACTTGATAGATATTAAGATATCCTTTAGGAAGGAATGAAGTTAGATCAATAATTAATAGAGAAATAACAAGAATATGGCAACAAAGATGGGAAAGTAGCAGTACAGGTAGGTGGTATTATAGTATTGTAAAATCAGTAGGGAAAAAAGAATCGTGCTAGGGAAGACATAGAAAGGAAGAAGTAATGATTTCTAGACTAAGGATGGGTCATACAGGGTTAAACTCAACACTGGCATTAATGGGAAAACATGGAAATGGTATGTGTGATGAATGTGGTGTTGTTGAAACAGTAGAACATGTGTTTTTTAAGTGTAGTAAATATGAAGAACAGCGTACACTGTAAAAACTTTAACTATTATTTACTCAATTTCTTTGGTGAAACATTTTTACACTCAAAAAAATTGAGTAAATTTTAAAGCTGTGAAATCAGTGAAATATACTGTAAGAATTGAGTAAATGCAAGTAAAAAAAAAAAAGTAAATCTGAGTAACTGCATCTGGTACATTAACAAATAAAATTGAGTAGAAATAATTTAACATTTAAACATTTAAAAAACAATATTTATGAGTAATATTAACTGTTTTTATTTATGAGTAATATTAACTTTTTTTATTTTCTCTAAAGTTTAGAGTCTAAACCTTTGTAAAATAGTATTCCATACAACCACCAGTATACATGACATTGGCCTTTATTGTCGATGAGTACAGCAATACAGCACATTTTACACTGTTTTTAACATGTATACAATATTGCCTACATTTAAACTCACTTAACAAACATTTTATAAGTAAAAATGAAACATTTAAACATTCAGGTAGCCTAATTCAAGTGTAATCAACCAGTCTGTTATCCAATATCCACCGGATCAGCGCTGGTTCTCGTGCCGGAGACGGACTCGCGCTCTGCGGGTGAACTTCGAACTTTAGACCGCCGTGCATTTCACTCATAGCCGAAAGATACTGCGAAGCGTGCGAGCGACTAACATAACCTGCCAATAAACAAAAAGTGACAGTTCTGAGGACATTTTATCATCCAAATTAATCATATTCATTATCATTAGGAATAAAGTCGTGTGTTTATGCAAGGCGTTTCAATCACGCGAAAAGACAGGCGCGATTCTCGTTTAGGTGTCGAATTACACCTCTGTGTGTTGTTTTGCATTAAATAAAATGATTTAAAGCACAGTAATGATTTTATAGATAAAATAAAACATACACACACCTGAATTTTCACAGAGGAAATGCACCAATTCTGCTACGCTGAGAAGAGAACTGTTGTTCTGGAGACTGGAGAGTTCAAACAGCCCGCGCTCACTCAACCGCTGAGTTGTCGTCACGTCAGAGGGTGGGAGGGGTGCATTGTTTTAATTGATTAAACTTACTAAATTTCTTAAGAGTGTGTTAAATATATTAATAATATTGATTTGAATCAAGTAATATTTTTGTTTCTTGAAACAGATCAGTTTAATTAAACTATTTTCAACTAATAAATTCAAATATTTGTATAGAAATTTCACAAATATATTAGTGTAATAAGTGTATTATAAAGAAATAATTGGTTAGTCAAATACTAAATAATTTTACTGAAAAAAACTTAAATATATCTGTACATTTTAGATAAAATTAACTGTTGGATTTTTAGTCAATTATTTTGGTATGTTTAACTCAAACAATCAAGTAAACGATTGTTACGTCCTGTGTGGTTTGGGAGGGTTGTTTTGTTTTTTCTCTCTCTCTCTTTCCGCTATTCTTTCTCACAGGACCAGTGATTGGAGGATGTTCCTGTCACTCATTGAGTTCACCTGACAGCCCGAGAACCAATCAGAGACTGGGGTGTGCGTATAAAGATCCGGAAATGATGCCAGTGCGGGAGAGCGGCTTCTTCGTCTCTCCTTTGTTTTGCTCTCTTGTGGTCATTTGTTTCTTGCTTGTTATTGTTTAGTTTTGGTGTGTTAAAGTTTACTCTGAGCTCTTCGTAACGCTGTTTTACTGCGTTTATGCTGTGATCCGACTCTTGATTTTCTCTGAGCTTGTTAAGTCTTTCATCGTTGCATAGCGATGGGACCAGGTTAGTACATCACGTGATATACATTTTACAACACGCAGAGTAAAAACTATTTAACACACTAGTTTATGAGTGGGTGCCAACTTATGTATTTCTGTTTATTAGGTAGGGTATTTAGTGGCGTTTTACGCTGAAGATTATTTTCTTTGCTTTCTTTACTTGAGTTTAGTGTTTGTTCTGGGGTTTAGTTAACTTGTTTTGTTTTATTTATTAGCCATTAGTCTCACCACTGCTGGATAAAAGCTGTTATAGAAGCGTGTTTTATGTGTGATGATACTGTCCGCTCTTATATGTCTCAGGCTGTAGGTTTTGTGTCTGGGCTTCAAAAGTGAGTGAGCTGGGTGATGAATGTCACCAAGTATGGACTTAGCTTTCTTCTTACAGCGCTCTGTGTACAGTTCAGTCATCGGTGTGAGGTTTGTCCCAATGATTCTCTCTGCAGTCTTTATAACTCTTTGGAGAGACTTCTTCTCTGCCCGTGTTACGTTTCCAAACCACACGGTAATGCCATATGTCAAGACAGTCTCTATAAGTCCTCTGTAGGCATGAGTAAGAGGGCACATCCCAAGCCCAGCCTTCTTCAAAAGCCTGATAAAATACAGTCGTTTTTGAGCTTTCTTCACTGTGGTGACAGTGTTTGTAGTCCAGCTCAAGTTAGATGTAAAATGCAGGCCCAGGAATTTGTGGCTGTTAGCCCTCTCCACCACAGTGCCCTTGATGGTGAGTGGCTGCAGAGGAGGGCTTTTCTTCCTAAAGTCTATAACGAGCTCTCTGGTCTTGTCTACATTGAGGAACAGGTCATTTTCCTCTCCATAGACCATGATGTCATTGGCCAGTTCCCTATACCCTGTCTCATCTCCCCCCTTAATAAGGCCCAAGATGGTCGTGTCATCTGCATATTTAATGACAAGTGAGCTGTCCTGAGTGGAGATGCAGTCATGTGTGTATAATGTAAAGAGCTTAGGGCTGAGGCAACAGCCTTGGGGAGTGCCTGTGCTGACTGTGAGATTTCCTGATATTATCCCTCCCATCTTTACCACCTGTAGTCTGTTTAGAAGAAAGTCTAAAATCCAATTGCAGGTAGTGGCCGGCAATCCGAGGTCTATTAACTTTACAATGAGTTTTGCCGGACGGATGGTATTAAAGGCGGAGCTATAGTCTAGAAACAGCATCCTAACATATGTTCTGTTATAGTCCAGATGTAGAAGAGTGTGGTGTAAAACAAAGGCTACTGCATCGTCCACTGATCTGTTCGGACGGTAGGCAAACTGAAATGGATCTGCAGTGTCTGGGATGAAAGAATTTATATGTGTCAGAACCAACTTTTCTAGGCACTTCATGGCAACTGGTGTTAGGGCCACAGGCCTAAAGTCATTTAGGGTTGAAGCGTCAGGTTTCTTAGGAACTGGTATCACAAAACAGGACTTGAACAGACGTGGAACTACCGCTTGTGACAGGGACTGGTTGAAAATGTCTGTATACACACCTACTAGTTGTTCAGCACAGGACTTCAGGACTCTGGGCGACACTCCGTCAGGTCCCACAGCCTTGCGGGGGTTAACCTGCTTCAGAGCCTTCAGCACCTGTGTGTGTGTCACCTGTAGAGCGATGTCCTCAGCACTATGGGGGAGTCTGGAGGGTGTGTCCGAATTCATCCTGTCGAATCTGCAGTAAAAGTTGTTGAGGCAGTCCGGCAGGGTGGCGTCTCTGACCTCGGTGATGTTAGTGCTTCTATTGTAGTTTGTGATAGACTGGATTTCCTTCCACATAATGTGTGTGTTGTTCTGTAGATGGAGGCTTTCAAGTTTTAGGTAGCGTGCCCTTTTTGCTGCTTTGATGGACTTTCGCAGTTCGTATTTGGCCCTTTTATACTCCTCTTTGTTACCAGACTTGAAAGCCACCCGTCTTTCCTTGATCTTATTCCGTACGTCAGCATTAAACCACGACTTTTGGTTTGGAAAAATATGGACAGTACGTACAGGAACACATAAGGAGGTACACCAGCTAATATAGTCACTGACAGTCTCTGTATAATCATGAATATTGTCTGTGGCCTCCTTGAAGATGTTCATATACGTGGCCTCCAGACACCCCTGAAGGCTGGCCATAGCACTGTCAGTCCAAGCGTGAACAGCACGAGTGGTGGCAGGCATAGCCTTTAACCTGTTTATGTATATGGACTTAAGTAGAATAGCAATGTGATCAGACTTCCCAAAATGAGGTTTGGGTTCAGCTGCGTATGCATTTTTTAAGTTACATTAGCAGTGATCCAGTGTTTTATTACCTCTAGTAGGAAACGTCACATATTGATACAGTTTTGGAATGACTTTACGAAGATTACAGTGATTTAAATCTCCTAAGATTATAAAAGCAGCTTCAGGATACTCATTTTCATGTTTACTGACCATGTTGTGTAAAATGTTTAGTGCAACCTCCTCCTTAGCAGAGGGGGGGATGTACACAACACTTACAATGATGCAGTGTAGCTCCCTGGGTAGATAAAACGGCCTACACTTCAAGGTTAGAAATTCCACGTCTTCGGAGCAGTGCTGAGAGATGACCTTGTTATCCGTACACCAGGACTGGTTTACTAGAACGGCAGTTCCTCCTCCGCGGCTCTTTCCACAGTCTGCAGCGCGCCTGTCAGCTCTGAAGATGGTGTACCCCTCCGGTGTTAGAGGTTCATCAGGGATTTCCTCCCCCAGCCACGTCTCACAGAAACATAATAGGGAACAGTTTCTCAGGTACCGCTCAGCTGATAATCTTGCGTGCAGTTCATCCATTTTATTTCCCAATGACTGGACGTTTGCAAACAGAATTACAGGGAGTGTTAGCCTCCCTTTGCTAACAAGCCCTCTGAGCTTTCGCTCGGTTCCTCCCCGTCTCCCTCGCTTGCGCTTCGGTCTGTTGAAGCCAGTATAGGCTCTCGCTTGAGTCTGGCTCCCGGAATAGACTTGCTTCACGTTGTTTTGGCGTAACAGTTCCGGGTGTAAATCCAGCGCTGTGTGATCGAGTGTTCCCCAATGGCTTTGCTCTTGTAAAGAAAACAACGTGTCCCGATCGTACCAGACACTAGGTCTTACTGTTGCCTTTACGTGATGTGTGAATAACAGTAAAAATAACAAAAGTAACACCAACAACCAGTTAATTCTAAGGGCTACGCGACGTCGCACACAGGGGAGCGCCATCTTGGATTTTATAAATAAATCGATAATTTATTTAATTTACGATAATTCAACAGATATCCCAGGTGACTCGTCGTCTCACAGCCCTGTCCGTGCAGCAGAGTCATCTACACAGCCATTGGCTGGTGCTCCCAGTGTGTCAGAGGTGGCAAATGAACTGTACGATGACGTCACCCCATGCTCGACCCCAGAACACCATGCCTGTGGAAAAACCAAGCGGCAACCACCCGTCTCTCTCTTGAAACCAACACGGAAGTGAGTTAAACTGCAAGTCATTGACTGGCTGCTTGAGGCTGGCTGCAGAAGTGAGTCAAATCTGTATCTCCCCCATGTTAAAATGACCAACTTTACAGCAGAAAAAAACATGTTTACAGCCTGGATCTCTATGTGGCTTTGGTCTATACAGCTAATTTTGCCCTTCATAACAACTGTGAGGGGGGTGCATTTATTATAACTCATCCGTTTAGTTGATTAATATTTAAAGTTCTGCATAATTAAGGGTGTGTCCACTTTTGAGTGACAGGTGGATTCCTGCTGATGTCAATGCTAGCCGTTTGTCTGCTGTTAGCCGCGTCACTACTCACTTCACCTCAGCAAATTTTAGCTGCTGAACTTGCCATTTCTGCAGTGTTTGAGCTTTTTTCGGGATTATTTCATACAATTTAATACACCCATTACTTAGCCCACGGCTTAGGATTCCGCCGTTGTCGTCGAGTATCGTTCGAGAGAACAACCAGCGCTGTATTTCAGTTGTTTTCCTCTGTGAACATGCACTAATGGATGTCTGACAATTTCGTTGGTTTTTGGAGTTTTCAGATTTAAAAACGTCTATAAAGGCTCGTTCGTTCTGCTCTCACGGAACAGATAGATTATAATATGCTTATGTAACGTTATCGTCAGATGAAATCCTGCAGGTGTCGGCGCTTTCTCCGTCCATGCAATAAATGCACATCCTTGAATGAGCGCGGATTTCTAGCGCATTTACTTGAACTTCATAGGTAATATATCTATGGTTTAACCCATTTGAGAGGCGGCCAAAATCAGAATTTAAAATGGACTGAATAAGCTCTCTACGAACTTGACGAGCGATGCCGCGCTGACGGACCATAGACTATAAAAAAGAGTGACTGACATGTAACTGTTATGCACATAAATCACTGTCACACACACTCTCTCAGAGTAATAGTTACTGCATAATAACTGCATAATAATACTGCACAAACAACATTCACTCACACACAAAACACACGAGCGCGTGCAGCAACCGTTACACAAGAGCCAGACAGCAGCCGCTGACCTATCTAATATCAGCACAAACAAGTTAACATAACGTTAGTCATTGGATATATAATGATGGTGGCGTGGGCTTTTTTTTTTATTATTTTTTTTTAATTAACGGGCTCGTCGACCCGTTCGGCAGATTTACCTCAGCTCGACGAATATGCAGTCCGTTTTCAAACCGACGACTACTTCAACGCAGAATTATGACGTTTGTCGCGTATCAATGACGTGCGGGTCGAATACATGCGACCTGGCCGTTCAGACTGAAGTCGCATTTCAAAAGATCGGATACATATCGGCCTGCAGTGTGAACGTAGCCTAAGTACAGTTTTTCAACCATCTAAAGTTTTTGAACAGACATTGTTTAATAACAATTATACCTTAGGTTCAATTTAAACAAAATCATTACAGTAATCTTCTAAAAGATAAATAGAAGATATGAATGTATTCAAACTTTAAAGACTTTTTAAAGAAAGTTAAGAACTTTAAACTTCAGACTAAAACAATCTTTCATTTTAAAAGATCATATTTAAACTTTTATGATTATGCTGTGAAATACATTTAGTATGAACAAAACTTTGGCTCTGGAAAGGCGTTAGCAGACTAACATTTCAGTTACAGGTTACAGGTTCACAGTTTCTAAATGTTTTCATTGTTGCTCTCTCTCTGAAGATAGGCCTATGTGGTCATTTTCTCACAGATACAACTTAAGGAATTATTGAACATTTTCACAGGTGTGAGATGACTTGTGACGCTTCAAATTTCAAATTATTTTACATACCTATGATAAATAAAAAGTGAAGTTTTTCCACAGACCATCGTTGTAGAATATATATTTTTTTTTTAATAAGACTTTTATGGAATTTAATTTAAAACATCTTTTATTTTTAAAAGATATCATTTAAACCTTTAAGATTATACTTTGAAATAAATTAAGCACCTGATATCTTGATCACTGAAGTCAGAGACCGACAGACGGTGCTGTGAGAGAGAACCACTCTGTGATTTTATATTATATTATATACTTTTAAAGAATAGAATGTTTTTCAACTTTTGTTAAATGAGCAGGATATTTATTTTATAAGCATTTAATGCATATACTTTTAAAGAACTGAATGGTTTTTCAACCTTTGTGTGAAATATACATCACTTTTATAAAATCTCTTTTTCTCACTTTCACTGATCTCTGGAATACGATGTGCTCTGGCTTTTACTTTGAGAAGCATTCTAATCTGTGAGTTAGAGTCTCGCAGGTCAAACGCTGGTGTAAAGAGAGGCCAGAGGGCCCCTGATTTCTAAACATGTAAGATGATTTTTTATTTTCGTGAACCCGTTTCTTACATTGCATTGTTTCATAAGCTGTATGTTTTTTCTTCCACTCTCTAAACATTTAACTGATTGCAATTTTTTTGTGACCATTTTATTTAAACTGAAATGGTTGGCTCAGTGGATAGTTTTACATTTATTTCAACTTTTTGTGTGAGGTTTTAGTAAGATCTTTATTTTATATTATTTATTTATAATCATTTATATTCTTTTAAAGAACAGAATGTTTTATGTAAGATGATTTTTTATTCTTTTGTTTATCTAAAACTGAAAGAATTGGTTTCAGTAAGATGTTATTTTATATTATTGTATATTATATTATTTGTGTGAAATATACATTATTTTATAAAATCTCTGTTTCTCACTATCACTGTGCTCTGGAATGTGGAGGAGCAGAAGGAGGGGGGTGTTAGAATGTGGAGGGCGCGCGCACCACTCAGGCCGGGGCTGTGCTGGAGAGGCGCTTCAGTAAACACTCTGTGATCTTTTGTGACTCCATTTTATTTAAAGGTGCTGTATGTAGTTTTCAGCGACCTCTAGCGGTGATGTTTCAGATTGCAACCAATAAGTTTACAAGCGTGTACTCTTGCGCGTGCTCGAATTTATGAGCGAGCACTGTGGGTACCTTCCAGACTGAGATGCAACACACCGGAGAAAGCATCACACAACATGCTGGAAACTAAGGTAAACTCCCACTGCAACGTTACAATAATAGGCTACTTTTATCAGCTTGACGTTGAACTAATGTTCCATGCCCGTACCATGATAAGTATGGAACCCTATAGTATCAACCGTGCCGAATTTTGCCACTGCAAGCACCACTTCACATTTTCTTCAGGAAATGTACATTCTAGGTTTGTAGATAAGGTTTCTCCATGATTCAAATGCCCTGCTGATGTTGAGCCGTGTTTTTTCACCTGAAGTTCATGCGATTCACGTCTGGCCTAACGAGCTTCAGCAGAAAAAACTTTTTTTTTTTTTTATCAATATGTGGAGTTTGTGTTGGAGTCTGTGTTGTGCTGGGAGCAGGTCGTTTCTTAGTGTTATCAGACATGTCATAAGTTGCATAAGTCATAAGTCCATGTCATAAGTTGCAGTGTCGTGTCGCTGTTGAGTGCAAAGTCAGTAGGCTAGACGAGGCGAGAGGATCGGGAGCGCGCGTGCAGGTCATGTCACTGGATTTCGCGATAAATCCGACCCGTCACCTTCACATAAAAATAAGAATACTTGCTTTCGAGGTAATAGCAAAACCCGCAAAGAGGATCATTTTAATGTGAGATTACAACCCCTTCACACACAGGCAAAAAAAAAAAGGATTCATTTTAGTAGAATAGTTACATACAGCACCTTTAATCTTTTGTAAGGTTTTAGTAAGATCTTTATATTATTTTAAAGAACAGAATGGCTTTTCAACATTTGTGTGAGATAAACTTCCACAGTTTATCCTTATCAGTTTTCACAGTACAGCCCGGATACGCTCAGGAATATGTAGGAGTATCGTCCTGTGATAGCCTATAAAACTCACACTAACTGTCATGTTCAAAAGGCTTCAATAGGCTTCAAACAATCAGACTTTCTGTCATATTATTATAACAGTGTCTTCAAATGATTAACACTTTCTGTCAATATCAAAAGGCATCAAACAATTAAAACTAGCTGTCAGATACCATGACATAATTATTTAATCACAGTGTCTTCAAAACCTTCTGTCAGTATCAAAAGGCAACAAACGGTTTCAAACTAGCTGTCATAGCCATGGTATATTGTTAAAACACTTTCTGTCAATATCAAAAGGCATCAAAAGACTTCAAAACCCAAAACTAGCTGTCAATAACTACATGATCAAGGGCTAGGAGGGGACAACCTATCAATCAAAAATCAAAACTAGCTATCAAAAATACTTCAAAAGCCCTTTGATCTCCTTTGATTTCCTTTGATCTCCCTTTGCTCTTCTGTGATCTACTTTGATCCCTTTGATCCTATGCCAAAAGGGGTGGGGCACCTGTCAATCAATCATTTTTTGACAGGTGGTCCCTGATATCAACTACTTGTATGCAAGCATTTCAGCTGAAACGGAAGCACATTTCAGTTGAAACGGAAGGTGGTTAAAGTCTCCAGTCCAGTTGGTGGCAGTAGTGCACCTCAAGACGAAGAACTAGAAGCTGTTGAAGCGAAGCACGCGCAGTAAAGTTGGCAATAAATTCACAGATTCGAACTTCCCGGGTCAATAACTCGTGAGCTAAACATTGTTACTACACAAATAACACCTCTTTTTAAACGTAGTAATGTAGACAAGCAGCTACAACCTAATTTTCCTCAAAACGAGCTTTCCCTCGCAGAGGACAAAATACATTGAACTCTATGCGCAGACGGCAGAGAGGCAGATCCGAAGGGACCGTCTGCAAAGTGCAAAACCCGAAAAGCGTTACTACGAAAACAGTCAATAACTTCACAGTCACACACTAGGGCTGGTCCGAATACCATTTTTTGAGCTTCGAAGCTTCGGTAGTAATGAACATCGAATATTCGAAGCTTCAGAGAGCGGGGGCTGAAGATATTCTTCTCTCCAATAAAGGCAGTATTCTCTATGTGTCTGTCTGTCCGTCCGTTTGCATTTTTATTATTTCGAGAACCGTTCATCCGACTTCACAAGGGAGTGCAGTGTCGCATTTGGTGCAATATAGACACGTGAGACGCCACAGGCGTGTGTAACCATCAGGGCATCAGTGATGTGTGAACTGAATTTGATGACACTGGCTGGACCCGAATATTCGAATATTGGTTTGGTGGGTTGGTATTCGATTTGAACATTTAACATTCGAATATTCGTTGTTGTTGTTTTTTTTTTGCACAACTGGCATCCCTCTCGAAACGGTTCTCATTCGAGCTTGAATATGTTCAACACTATAAAATCTGACGAAATACAATACAATTATCTTATATGGACTAGCCATTTTTAATAGGATGGACAGTTGAAGGAACCCAACCTCATTATACTTAATAAATAAATTTGCTTCTTCTAGGCCTACTAAAGTGTTCCTGCAACGGGAGTATTCTCTAGCTAGAGCGCAGAACAGCAGAGTGTGTGTGGACAGAAGTGCATGCCTGAGCTTTGACATTGTGGAAAATAGATGATAGAAACAAAATGTATTAAGCTTTTTACCTGTTATTATCAATCTAAATTAATCTCGTTTTTAATTTAACTTAATTTCGGGTTTTTTTCTTTATTTAAATTTCGTTTTTTTTTTCTTTATTTAAATTTCGTTTTTCTTTATTTAAATTTCATTTTTTATTTAAATTTCGTTTTTCTTTATTTAAATCTACCCTTTACTGTGTCAGTATTGTTAGTCAGAAAAATATTAGACTACCTTATTAAAAGTAGCCTATTGCTTAAGTTAACAGACCTGTGTGTGTCTGTTACGTGCGAGTGTATTTATTTTGTGTTGTTCATGGGGAAGATGTTTTTAATAACACTAGTGCAGTGTCCGTTCTCGGCGCATATAAGCCCTGCCCGTGTGAGGAGCGACGCTTCCCACTCGCGCTGTTCTGTAGTTTATTAAAAGTTTATTAATTCTGAACGTGTCGCCTGTGGCGTCTCACGTGTCTATATTGCACCAAATGCGACACTGCTCTCCCTTGTGAAGTCGGATGAACGGTTCTCGAAATAATAAAAATGCAAACGGACGGACAGACAGACACATAGAGAATACTGCCTTTATTAGAGAGAAGAATATCTTCAGCCCCCGCTCTCTGAAGCTTCGAATATTCGATGTTCAAAACTACCGAAGCTTCGAAGCTCAAAAAATGGTATTTGGACCAGCCCTAGTGTGTGACTGTGAAGTTATTGACTGTTTTCGTAGTAACGCTTTTCGGGTTTTGCACTTTGCAGACGGTCCCTTCGGATCTGCCTCTCTGCCGTCTGCGCATAGAGTTCAATGTATTTTGTCCTCTGCGAGGGAAAGCTCGTTTTGAGGAAAATTAGGTTGTAGCTGCTTGTCTACATTACTACGTTTAAAAAGAGGTGTTATTTGTGTAGTAACAATGTTTAGCTCACAAGTTATTGACCCGGGAAGTTCGAATCTGTGAATTTATTGCCAACTTTACTGCGCGTGCTTCGCTTCAACAGCTTCTAGTTCTTCGTCTTGAGGTGCACTACTGCCACCAACTGGACTGGAGACTTTAACCACCTTCCGTTTCAATTGAAATGTGCTTCCGTTACAACTGAAATGCTTGCATACAACATACTGAAATGCTCTCACACACACAACTGAAATGCTTGGATACAACTTACTGAAATGCTTTTCAGTTGTGTGAGTGAGAGCATTTCAGTTGTGTTTGTAAAAGCATTTCACTTGTATGTGTGTGAGCATTTCAGTTGTGTGTGTGAGAGCATTTCAGTTGTGTGTGTGAGAGCATTTCAGTTGTGTGTGTGTGAGCGTTTCAGTTGTGTTTGTAAAAGCATTTCACTTGTATGTGTGTGCGTAATATTTTCAGTTGTATGTATGAGAGCGTTTCAGTTGTGTTTGTAAAAGCATTTCACTTGTATTTATGAGAGCATTTCAGTTGTGTGTGTGTGTGAGCGTTTCAGTTGTGTGTGTGAGCGTAATATTTTCAGTTGTATGTATGAGAGCATTTCAGTTTTGTGTGTGTGAGCGTTTCAGTTGTGTGTGTGAGCGTAATATTTTCAGTTGTATGTATGAGAGCGTTTCAGTTGTGTTTGTAAAAGCATTTCACTTGTATGTGTGTGAGCATTTCATTATAGTATGTGAATAAATTTGGTTTCATATGTGTATGTGAGAGGAAAAGTACATGTATATGCATGGTAATTCTGAATAATGTCCCTAGGGGCACCTCATATCTTAACATTGAAATCACTCGCCCCAGACGCTCTATTCACCTTTGGTGTGAACGCAGCATTAGGCGTCGAAGATATCGTCATCTCCGTTGTTTTCTACGAACTTCAGAAGAAAAATACAAAAAAATAGCTGTAACTCACGCAAGACTACAGCTGACGACGGCATCTTGGAAGTTTGTGATAAACATTGGCGCATCTCCTGTGACGTAGGCGCTAGCAACGATGTATAATGGGACACCACGGTGTAGTAGTGGTGTCCGATTTCTTAGGGGAATATTTTCACCCCTACGCCTTGCCACTCTGTTTCAAGGGGCAAGGGTAAGGGGTAGGCGAAGGGTAAGGGGTAGGCGAAGGGTTAGGGGTAGACGAAGGGGTATAAAATAGAATTGGGATTGGGCCTTAAACTCATGTGACAAACATTTTCGAAGTAAAAATTAAACATTTAGGCCTAAACATTCAAGTGTAATCAACCGTTCTGTTATCCAATATCCACCGGATCAGCGCTGGTTCCCGTGCCGGAGACGGACTCGCCTCTGTGGGGGAAATTCTAACTTTACACTGCCGTCCTGCATCACTCACAGCCGAAAGATGCTGCGACGCGACTGACTCGCGACTTAACCTGCCAATAAACAAACAGTGCACAGTTCTGAGGACATTTTATCATCCAAATTAGTTATATTCATTATCTTTAGGAATATAGTTGTGTGTTTTTTATGCAAGGCGCTACAATCACGCGAAAAGACAGGCACGAGTCGACACTCGTTTAACTCGTTTAAGGTGAGTAACATTGCGTCTCTGTATGTTCTTTCGCATTAAATAAAATGATTTAAAGCACATTAATGATTATACAGATAAAATAAAACATACACACACCTGAATTTCACAGAGGAAATGCACCAATCCTGCGACGCTGAGAAGAGAAGAGGAGAACTGTTCTGGACTGGAGAGAGCTCAAACAGCGCGCGCTCACTCAACCGTTGAGCTGTCGTCAGGTCAGAGGGTGGGGGAGGGGTGCATTGTTTTAATTGAGTAAACTTAATCAATTTCTTATGCGTGTTAAATATTAATAATATTGATTTGAATTAAGTAATATTTGTGGTTCTTGAAACAGATAGTTTAATTATCCATTCTCAAATATTGTGATGGAAATTTCACAAATATATTAGCTAAGTGTATTTTAAATAAATAATTGGTTAGTCAAATACTAAATTATTTTAGTGAAAAACTTCAAACTTAAATATAACTGTAAATTTCAGACAAAATTAATTGTTGGAGTTTTAGTCAATTATTTCGGTATGTTCAACTCAAACTATCAAGTAAATGATATTCAGAGATTTTATTAAGTTAATAAAGTTAATTATTACTGTGATATTTACTAAACCACTGAATTATTTTTTAGAGTGATAAGCATAAGAATCACCCTGACATTTAGGAAAGTTTTATGTTTGTAGGTTAAGAATAGAACTGTTGTATAGTAGTACTGTGATAAAGTTTAAAGAAATTGTCACAAATGAAAATGAAATCTGGTGATGCAGGATTTAAAATGAAAACTATTGATATGTGAAATATGCAACTGTATCTTGTAGAATACACTCTAATAAATAATTTTGTAATTAAAATGTGTGCTTGTGTGTGTAGTTTAAATGTTGTGTTTTATCTAAGGCTGATTATACAGTATATAACCATGATTGACTACAGGCATAGGGCTCGACTTAGGACAAGATAAGAACAAGCATGAGTGAAGTACAGCCTTATACTCATTGGTAAACTGCACTGTTTTATACACGTCCATGCTGGACATTCATATTAAATTAACATTATTTTCCTATGTTTTTACATCATGAAAATCTATATGGCTTTAGTTGTATGTAGGACATATATGACATAATATGATTAAAAATACATTAATATTATGCAATTTATAAATGTGATTTTTGCAGCATATATGTCCCTTACAATATTCTGTTGGACCATATAAGAATCACAGATGTTTTTAGCAAACCTTTTCCATATGGGCAATCAGCGACTTAAGTAAAGTTGGTTTTATATTCGCATATTCGCACATTCGCGGACTTCCGCGTTCAATAACATATAACTACAGATAAAACACCAGAAGCTACAACATAATTTTCCTCAAAACGATCTTTCCTTCGCACTGGACAAAATACATTGATCTCTATGCGCAGGCTGCTAAGAAGGGACCATCTGCAAAGTGCAAACCCGAAGGAAAGCTCGTTTTGAGGAAGATTTAAATATTAAAACAATGTTATTTGTGTAGTAACAATATTCAGCTCATGAGATATTGAACGCGGAACTCCGCAAATATGCGAATATAAAAACAACTTTACACAATTTGCAGACTTAATCATGTAGGACCTTCAGTAGCACATATGTGGACAGCACCATGAACATAGTCAAGTAAAAAAAAAAAAAAAAAAAAAAACCTTTTTGCCAACCAGGGTAAAAATAGTTTCAGGTTTGATATTTGCTGCGTATTCACCTAGACTGCTTTAGTGTACTTTTGTGTAGGCTATTACAGTACACACAGTAGGCTACACACAGTACACAAATATGTTTTATTTAAATAACATTTACACATATTTATTACACATATTTATTATGTAAAACTTACAATAATTCACCAAAGGGATATTCCAAAGGTTGTAGAATGTTCCTAGTGACCTGACTGACTTACTACAGGTGAGATTTTGACAATACCACCCTTACTGTACGTTCAGTACACAAATATTAATTTGAAAAAATTACTGTAATGTTTTTTTCAAGTTCCAAAGGCTGTAGTGCTCTCCCAGTGACCAGACTGACTTACTACAGGTGAGATTTTGACAATATCTCCCTAACTGTACATACAGCACACAAAAATCCACATGGAAAAATTACAGTAATTCACCTAAAGTATTTTTTCATGTTCCAAAGGTTATAGTATGTTCCTAGTGATCACTCTACTCAATTAACTTTGATAAATGTATTAGGTAAAAGTAGGTAATAGAACTGTTGTTCCTTGTACAACACATTTCCTTCATTGATTAAAAAAATGCAGATAGTTTAGGTTAATCATATTTTCAACATTATAAATAAGCAACACCCTTATTGTAATGATTCAAGTTAAGTTTTTGTTATGAAGTCCTGAAGAAGTGGATTCTGGAACACCCTGCTGCTTCAATGTATATCTAATGAGTGATTATAATCAAGGTATTAATCAATAGTTTTCCTTCTAAATATCAAATGAGTTGAATGACTTCTCTAGGTTTATGAGATTTTACTTTGTTATAGAAATTACCAGTGTGATTATCAAAAATGTTATTTCATGTATCCTTTAAATGTCTGTATTTGATATCTGAGGTGTAACATAAGGGTCTGGCCCATGCCAGGAATGCAGTAACAGTGCTTGCTCATTTAGCCTGGCTTCCAGAGATGAAATATGGACTTCTTTAACAGGTGTAACTACATCCATCTGCTTTTCTAGGCTACCCTGGTAGCAATGGTCTCAGGAGTCATTGAAACCTATAGTTGAGAGACCATTTCTTAGTTAAAGTCTTTACAGTTAGATTTAAAGCATCCTCTCCTTGAGAGAAAGAACATGTTATCTTGATGTTTTGAGAAGACTCTCCTCCTCACCAAATCCAATCTTGAAGAAACTGTGTCTGTGTGTGTTAGTATTCTTGGTTACAGGTTAAGGAACAAGTGGAAATATTGCTGCAAGCAGCGATATGGGTCCCTGGAGCAGCAGCAAGAGCAGGAAGAGTAAATCAGCAGAAATTCAAGAAAAAAGAGCTGGTTTAGAAGTATAGGTGAAAATGAACTCAAAATGAACAGAAGTTCAGATGAGAATGAACACAGAATGAAAAAGACATACTTATTTCTAATCCAAGAGGAAGAAAGATTAGTACAACATTGAATAATAAAGGAATCACACAATGTTTTTAAACCATCCCACGCAGGGCTCAAACCCATTATCTCTGGGTCAGATACCTGTCACTCATATCATTGCGCCACTGGGAAGTTGCGTTTTTTTGCAAGATGAAGAAGGTCCATAGTTCAAGTGAGAAGCAATTCAAAATTAATCATTTTTGTATAAATTTGCTGCATGTTGTTTATCGAGTTCGTTCACATATAGACACCATGTCTGGAACAGAAGCAACTTTTTCACCACTTAAGGCCACAATACCTCTTGTGGTCTGGGAATGTGCCACATAGGATTCAAACCCACAACCGGAATGGTTCGGGGCTCGTGGCATGTGGTTTAGCAGCTTGCGCCACTCAGTTGACGCTGTCTTACCAAACTGCCGAGGAGAGGCTTAAGTGTAAGAATGAGCACACAAAAGCATGTTAACCAGATTAACAAGCTAAGTTAGCTTAATGCTAATGTAGTTTATGGTTAGCCTGATAGCTGAAGAGTCACATTAGAAAGAATGGCATCTGGAGACCAAAAATCTGTTCAGTCACTTCTGTGTGGCTCGGTCCAAAGATCATCTTAGCCCATTTTCGTAAGAATTGAACAAAATTTGAATGAGGAGTAGCAAAAAAACTGAACACTGTACTTTTCAAAATGGCCACTACTGTAATGGGCAGAGTCTTAATGTAAGATATTGATTCACCATAATGAGTGGAATCAGGTGTACTAAGTTTCATTTTGCATCTATTTACATTCACATCTAGATCAAAGGGTTCAAAAGCTATAAACCTTTTAATGTGGAATTTTTGAACTGGTGGTGGCGCTATAGAGAAGGTCCTAGAGACTAAAAAATTGGTCCAATTACTATTCATTACAATCACTACAAGTGTGGAAGGTCATGACGTGCCTAAATTCAGGGTCCGAATGTCAGCCGCATAATTGATGGAGATATGCTTCAGTCTATCTGTGTAGAAAATGTGTGATTATTTATTAGCCAATCAGAATCATTCAACATGAAGCAATGACAAAGCTTAGACCTTGGTGAAGGGTATAATTGCTGTGATTTTTGTAAATGTAAGGGTGTCAGCACGTTTGTTACTGTAATCACTCCTTGTGATTCTTGAAGCTGACTTCTGCCTGATGAAACTGCAGCCTATCTTCAAATCTATCAGTAAAATTTCCTTTAATTTATTATAATTCTGACTCTTTGTCTTAAATTGACTGCACTTCTAACTCCTGGTCTTAATAAATCATATCTGGTCCTTGGGTCTTTAACTGTAAGTACCAAAATACAGATATACAGTGGTAATCCATATTGCAACAAGGACAACAGATATTCTTTAATGATGTTCCACTGTTTAAGGTACACAGTGAGCACAACCATTGGACATCTTTTCCAGGTAGCTTGTCTGGTGATAGTCCAATGCAGCATACACTGGGTACCATCTTTGGCACTGTTCACATTGGTAAACGTGACAAGAATTAATTATGTAACAAACCACTAACAGTTATAGTTATGCGTGTTAACCAATTACATAATGCAATGAATAAATATTAAATCACATGTTCAATTGCTTAAATATTTTTGTTTACCAAAAGTAGTCCTGACTGAAAACATTTGAAAATATTGTATTCAAACACACACATTTGTTTTACCGTCACTTCACTAAAAGAAAATATAGTAAAGTAAAAAGTACTTGACAAAACAATCAGTTAAAGGGTTTATGATAATATAAGAACAACTTAAACCAAGAGAGGATCAACAACAGCAAAATTTTGAAGAGGTGAAATTGAAATATTACTCTAACCACAAAGAATTAATTACAACTTTTATGTATAAACCCAGTGGTATTCCATGAACAATTAGAAAGATAATAGAAATAAAACAGTGCACTGTACAATATCTTGAATGCCTCCATGATATTGCTGTACAATATCTGTCAGATTTGCTAAACCAATGCGTACAGGTTCAGTCACTACTGTTAATAATAATGTAGCCCCTATTAATGTACTAAAACCTTAAACAAACAAAACCCCTTTTAGTGAATTACAGTATTATATCATTATGTAAAACAGTATTATTAGGTATTGTCAAAATTTCACGTGTAGTAAGTATGGTCACTAGGAAAGCACTACAGCCTTTGGGATATATAAAAAAAAACACTATAGGTGATTTACAGTTTATTTCATAAAAATATGTAATAAACATATGTTATAATATGCTCATTACATAAACATATTTGATAATTGTACAGTAAGGGAGGTATTGTCAAAATTTCACCTGTAGTAAGTCAGTCTGGTCACTAGGAATGCACTACAACATTTGGAACACGAAAAAATACTTAGGTTGAATTACAGTAATTTAAAAAAAAAACATTTGTCAACTGTAGGTACAGTAAAGTGGGTCGCACACCGGACGCGCAGCTCAGCGCCGCGCCGCGCCGCGCCTAGGACAACTGTCACCTGAAAATCCGATAACATCAGCAATTTTCTGATTTCTGTAAATAAATATAAAACTAAATGTATATTGCAGCACAGGGTTAAGTCCATATGTACATTAACTACGATTTGAGACACATAAATGTAAATTTAATATAAAACTATTTAAATGGCGCTCTGTGGCGCGGCAGGATTTTGAACACGGTCCTGAGCCGTTGCTGGGCGCCGCCGAAAGGCGCCGCCGGTGTGTGTACTCTCATAGAGAATAATGTGTTCGAATTTAAAAGACGTGGCGCTGCGCTGCGCTGCGCGGCGCGGCGCTGAGCTGCGCGTCCGGTGTGCGACCCCCTTAAGGGACTTTTTGTCAAAATCTCACCTGTAGTAAGTCAGTCTGGTCTGTAGGAAAACACTACAGCCTTTGGAACACGAAAAAATACTTAGGGTGAATTACAGTAATTTTTTAAAAAACATATTTGTCAACTGTACGTACAGTAAGGGACTTTTTGTCAAAATCTCACCTGTAGTAAGTCAGTCTGATCTGTAGGAAAACACTACAGCCTTTGGAACACGAAAAAATACTTAGGGTGAATTACAGTAATTTAAAAAAAAACATTTGTCAACTGTACGTACAGTAAGGGACTTTTTGTCAAAATGTCACCTGTAGTAAGTCAGACTGGTCACTAGGAACATGCTACAACCTTTGGATAGTAAAAAATCCTTTTGGTGAATTAATGTAATTTTATTCAAAAAATATTTATGTACATTATGTATAGTGAGGCAGGTTTCCTAAATACAATCATTATAATGTACTTTTTATTGTTGCTAAAGTACAATCAATAGCATTAGAACACATAATGTGAGAGATATTTGCTGGTACATCTGTACTTTGCAAAAATGTAGTTGTCTGTTTGCACACAATGAAAAAAAAATAGAACTTTTTAGACGGTCCCTATCTTCTTTACCACACTACATTGAATATTCTACTAAAGTATGTATGCATTAAAAATATACTTGCCCATTTTGATCGATTGTAGAAAATGTTGTAGTTCACAATCTTTGTTGTCAATATCATGTAGCTGCTTCGAATCTGAAAAAAAAGCTTTATTGACTATTTAATTGAAAAAGTTCTTTAACGCGAATGTGCGAATATAAGACCAACTTTACCTAAGTCAATCAGCTATCTTCTGTTCCTCGTGCTCCGTGTGCCGCCATGTCAGATAGGTAATTCATTAACCCAGCGCATCAGCATCCAAAGACCGAATTATTTCAACACGTAGCAGGTATTTTTTTTTCTTAAAATAAGTTGGTTATCTTAACGAAATAAATAGGCTATTTCGGTAGGATGAAATCCTCACAAAAAGTGTAACCCTTCGCGGTTTTCTTGCCTTTTCCGACCTGATTGATATTAAGGTCTGTTTGCATTTTCTATTTGTTAAAAATATGTTTCTGAAGCGAATGATACAAGAATCAGCAGGTGTTTCTGCACCGAAAGTAAACCCAGGCCAGAGACGATTGAAATCAGTGTTTAGGAAGCCAACTTCCGGTATTTTTGCGCAAAATAATAAAACAGTGTCAATAAATTAATTATCATTAATTTCAGTATTTACCATGTTATAAATTAAAATTTGAGTACTGTATCTCAGTGCTTGGTATAATCTATCATTTACAGCAATAAACACAAATGTTTTCATAATTTTCATGGCTATGTTTACTTTAATGCTCTTAATTAGATTATGCGACTTGGGGTTTCACAGACTGGGTCACATTTATTTGTATTAATTATTGAGAGAGATACGAGTGTGTGATTTACCTTCGTCTGTGCAGCATCTTTCTGTTGATAGTGGAGCTGTGAGTTTCAAACCTTCAAAAGCAGTGATGTTAACCCCTAGTTGCTGAGAAATATAATATAGCGATTAGTCGATTAATTGTTAGTCAGCTAGAAGAGGCTTAGTCGACCAAAAATTTTGTTAGTCAAAAAAAAAAATAAAACTCAGTGAGGGACAGATCGTAACGGCGGGTCATTGTGGTAATTACAGTATGTCGGGCTGGTAGGGATGTGATGGTGAGGACATTTTCCCACCAGTTAATCGACGTGTGCCAACTCCAGTAATAATAGGAATGAACTGAAAACGTTTGCTCTGCTCCACGCACACGCACCATTATAAATGCTTGTGCGCATTTTACTTTTGCTTTAGAATTAGGGCTGCAAGAGCTTAAATGGTGTGTCCATTATTATGATTAATGAAAAACACAACAACAAAACAGTACAACAAACTCATTTAAGTAGGTGCTTTTATATTTCGCTTCGAAACCAAATCTTCCGACGTCGTCTTGTCAGTCAGCTCGCCTCACTCTCGTGATAAATGAAATCTGACTCCTGCTGATGATCTGTGCTGCGACTCTCGTTCGGCTCACGCAACATTGGGCAGACACATTCAGTTTTTAATTGTGTGTCTGTTCTCTAAATTAACTAAATGATTTTTACTAGGGATGCACGATATATCGACCACATATCGATATCGGCCGATAAATGGTCATTTTTGATGTTATCGTTATCGATCCAATAAGAAAATGAGGCCAATATATCTGTAACGGTCACCAGCTGGAGTGCCCATGAGAGCCACCAGAGGGAACTCCACACCAGACTATTGTCACTCTCACAAACTACATTTCCCAGAACTCACTGCCCGGACTCATCATCATTGATTGCATTCACCTGTATCCAGGGCCTGAAGTTAACTTTTTTGACCACCAGCACTGTGGCAGGTGGATTTAAAAATCCACCCGCCACAGTGACTTTTTACCAGCCAGTTTTTTTTTTTTTTTTTGCCTCATAAAAGGTGAAAAAAAATAGGGATTGCACAAACATTTGTTCTTTAACTTGTAAGAATACACATTTAAGTGCTGTCAAGTTATTAACGAGATCCATACAAGTAATAATAACTCTTAGAATACAGATATAGACCTAGTGCAGCTCGTATGTAAACAAATTACACGCGGCTGTGTTGATGGCTGGGCAGCTGTTAGTTACAGCGTTCAGGAACCGTTAAGCAGAACTAAATTAATATTGTTATTACTGGTAAAGTTACCGGGTAGGCTACCGGACATTTTCTCACCGGTTCCCAACTCCCAACATCTGTGCAACTGTCATTGTACTGTAGCCTATGTCAGCATTGCATTATCTCATCTCATCTCACCAACAGTTTAATACTTAACTCACACATTCAAACGTAGTCAGAGAAGACGCATCTTTCTCTCCGATCACATATAGGCCTACGTTCCGAAACACTCAAACTGCGCTGCTTTCACAGATGCTTTCTTTACTCTAGTAATGTGCCGCCCACATTTTTAGCTAAAATCCAACGAAATGGCTGACTTCGTTTAAATGTCAAAGAACAACAGTCGCAAAAAAAAAAAAAAACCTTCGCAAAGACCCGTCCCCTTTAGTTTCTGTTGCTATGTCCGACAAGCTACACCGCGCGCGCTCACGCCAAACCATGATCTCACGCAATGAAAAACACATCGCGCAGCAGAGACACTGACAACACGCTGACAGACAAGACAGTCCAGGTTACTTTTGATATTAAACAAAGTCTCAACGTTAAAATTTGGTCATTTTTAAAGAAATTTAGACAATACCGTTTTGTGGCTCTGTGTCTTGACAGATCGCTGTGGTGACTGAGTTAAAGCTGCTCGTGAACCGATCATCTCTTCCTTCTAGTTAATTTATAGCATCAAATAAACATGAATGAACATATTAAGAAGGAATGTAGTTTTAACTGCGGAAAGATGTCAGTAGGCTTACTCAGTACACTCCGTTTTTTCAAGTCCTCCAACGTTGAACTCTCCTGACTGCTTTGTCGGACAAAAGAAAATTTCCGCGGATTATGATTGGCCAGATCGCCTGTCAATCAAACTCCCCGCGAAGGGTCGATTCTCATTGCCTGCCTGCTGCCTTGTTTGTTTGTTTGTTTGTTTGTACGGACTGCCTGCCTGTGTTTGACCTTGCCTGTTCTTTGGATTACCCCTTAAATAAAATCTGCATTTGGATTCTCCACCTTCGTGTCTTGGAGCAGTTCCTGACAAAATCAAAGCTGATAGATAATAGATTATTTACTTCAGTTGAGAGATGCGCGCTGTTCGCCATGATGGTTTTGAATGATTTAAATCATCAAAGGAAGATACAGTTAAGTGCAACATGTGCAGCACAAATCTGTCACATAGGCTTCATAACATTATAATAAAAACACGCCTGCAAAAATATGTTGTGAACGCTTGTTTGTCAGTGTTTCAGCGTAATGAGCGTGTTGTGGTGGAAAGAGCGCGTCTATAGAATTAAGCCTTCGTGACTAGCACAGACAAGTTCGCTTGAGCATTCGCAGCATTTTGTGTCATTGTAAGTTGCAATATGTTTATTTAACGTTCGTTCTCTTCAGCTTCAGCGCGTGCAGCTCAAACAGCAATGATATAATTTGAAACAGTAAGCCTGATATTAAAGATGTTTACTATTACTGTAATAGTAAAAATGTGAGTATGTTTTTTTCTCGTATTATTTTCATCAACTATATGGTTTATTGTCCGTGCGGAGGCGATTCCATTTTATTTATCCATGGCACATGCATTTTGTTTCTTTTTATGCAGCCAATGTTATCCAATGACTTGTTTGCATTATTTAGGTATTTTATTTTAATTTATTTTAGTTGTTTTGTTAGGCAATAGATTTTTTGGTAACACTTTACAATAAGGTCTCATTTGTTAATGCATTAACTAACATGAACTAACAGAGAGCAATATGTAACGGAGGAATTTTTCTCTATGGGGACTTTTATTTTGACGGGTTTTTCTTTCTTCGACGTGTTCGCGGGAGATGCAAAGACGTCTGGTGCTGCGTTCCAGTCCACTTTTAGACACGCACTTGCGAACTTCCCTAAGCACTTCCCCTCGAGGGAATCCCCGCCGCCATTTTGAAGTGCGTTCCACTTCGTGAAGTGGACGAGGGAAGTTTATATGGACAGACCCTCGTTCCCTCGATTTTGACCGAGGGAGCGAGTCTACTTCATATGTACACTTCAGGCACCTATATGTCCCACAATGCAGTACGATTGTGATGTCACCACAGATCTCGTCTAATCACCATCACAACAGACAACTCTATGATATATTAATTATATATTGTTTTATTTAAAACAACCGAAACACACATTTGGATGCTGCATTAAACAAATTCTTAAAGGAAAAAAATGCATATAATAAATCAACTCCATAGCTGATTCCAAGTGATCAAGGGCTTAGGGCGTTCCAGTTCAGCCCATTGCAGTTTCCGCCAGTAGTGGGCACTCCACTGATCTATATAGAATGATCAGTGGGGCACTCGCAATGACGTACATCCGAGTGAACGAGACGAAGGGAAGTTAGCGAGTGAAGGGCATTACAATTTTGGACTGGAACGCAGCATGGGAAGAAGAAGAGAGAGCAGTCAGAGCCCGTCTACGGAGAGCCTGCCCACTCCCTATTAAGTCCTATTGTACCAAATTTTGGTTGTAGTTCCACCAGAGTTCCACTGGGGGCGATCGCCCATGAGTGCAAAATGAATGGGAGTCTATGGGGCTAGACGGCTAAATGTGTCTCTTTCACCCGATTGCCGTTGATAAATCTCAAATCTGATTGTAGATTTTACAAGTTCAACATGGGTTTTAGGTCGAAAGTTGAATGAGCGAGTACTTATGTCCTTTCGATTTCTTACAGGTTGAGTTGTTGTTGCCCATAACACGCTAGCATTCTGCTAATGAACGCTGATTGGTCAGTGAAGGACTGATTACAACCAGAGATACAACTTGATGGCATTGTGTCATCCGCAGCGGGACCAGAAACAAACAAAACAAAAACTCTTCTAGCAAGTGTGTTTACATGTGTCAGCTGTGTTGTCGATGCCTCGAGTGAAAAGAAAGTGCAGAGCGCGAACGCACCAAAGTGACTGAAGGATTGCCGTAAAGCAGTATCTCTGGTCGTACATGTGTATGACGTCATTGACACTTTAAAAGACTTTTTAAAGCAAATAAGTGACTCAAAAAAATCTAACACCCAGCAATGTGTAATTTATTTGCATCTCCTTTCGAATACAACATTCAAATTACTAGACAAAAAATGATATCCTGAGAAAAGTGGATTTTTATTGGTATAGCGCCATAGACCTCCATTCATTCTGCACTCGTCCTGTGAGCGCCCTCATGTGGAGCCAGAGTGGAACTGCAACCAGTTCAGAAGCCGGAAGTGTGCTGAGAGTGAAACTTCTCGCCATATTAGACATTCTCTGGAGCAGTGTTACGAGGCAGATGCCTTGATCGCAGTACGAGAAGTCGACTTTTTTTCGCTTAAGTTATAATGTAAGACAGTGTTTTTTGGCGGGCGTTATACTGACTCGAATTTGAGCATCCTACTGTTTTTCTGAGTGATCCATAAACTGTTGGAGCGAGAGCTGAGCTGCGCCATTTTGTTCCAGAAAGTTTCTGAGTTTTTTTTCCTGGGCATTTCCTTAAACATTTCTTGTGTTTTTTTTGTTTGTTTGTTTGTTTGTTTTGTTTATTAACCTGCCATCCGTTTGACATCTCACTGTCTTGTCTCAGCTGTTCATTAAGTCATCAAATCATCACATCAAAGTTGTCGTTGCCACAGACTGGTACAACAGTTCGATACACACACACACACACACACACACACACTTCACTGATATAGTGTGAACCGAACTGAGTGTTTCAACTGTCAATTTGAACTGAGTTTGTGATAACTGAGTCTATTGGAGACTGAATCATAAATTGATTCATAAGAATTGTTTTAGTGATTTCAAGGTTATCTACATATTCGAAATGAGTTATTTGAAGTGAGTCATTTGGATGGAATGAGTTATTTGAAGTGAATCATTTGGGTTGAACTGTAAGAGTCATCAACATCCAGTGTTTGTAAATATGTTTGTGCCCTAATACTGACATTAATTTTGGGGAAACACTTTTGAGGTGTTAAAAGAGGTTTGTTTTGAGAGTGTTAACCATTTGAAGGTCTTCCAAGAAAACAAGAGATCTCAAAACTGTTTATTTTCGTTTATTTTTTATTTTATTTTATTCTATTGAAACAGATCCTTCCAGTAGAAATATAATTTCCTATGGTAAATTATATTTAAATTACTAATTGTATTGAGACATTTGACAGTTGTTTTTGAACTTACCTTGGGGTAGGGGTGTCTCACTTAAACTATTAGGATTAGTTGGGTGGAGATGTGAATTTAAATTTGAGGTTTTTTTTTTCATCACATGCACTTCAGGAAGCCACCGTATCGACATACTCACCTGAAGCCTACACTCCCTATGGTAACACTTTATTTTGATAGTCCGTTTGTTGAGACTTTACTAGTTATTAGTAGCCATTCAGTAGCTTGTCAACAGTGCATCAGTTGACATTCAACAACACTGTTTCAACAGACAAGTAACATACGTTCAACTGACTGCCTATAGACTATAAGGTACAATTCACATGTTAATCTACAGATTTTACGAAAAAGTGCCTGTTGACTGTCAATATTATTTTGCAACAAGTTATTAACCAATTGGCGACTAACTTTCAATTGTCAACTTACTTTCTGTAGATTGAGTACCAACAACTCAAGATCAATCTGTCAGTTAAATGTCAACAGTCATGTCAGCATATGAAGTATATGATACTGTATATCCTACTCAAGGGGTCTCATGTGCATCAAATTAATGATTATTTTAGCTGATTTAAAACAGTTTTTAAAAAATTGTTAACCATTTGTAGATAATCTGTTGATAGTCAACTAAAGATTAGATCTGTTGCTTGTCAACAAATAAATTGTTTATGATCAGTTGACTATTAATAGACATTGTCCATTAAGTGTTAGTAGATACATTTTAGGACTATCTAATTAAAGTGAAAACAGTTTATATCAGTAGAAAGTCTATAACCTATCAACAGATTGAAAACATACTTTTTTGTACGTTTGGATAGATGCTGAAACGTATGATACAGACATGTCTGCAACATAGAATTATTACGAATTCACAGCTACAAAACGTTTACGAATCATAAAGATATCTGTATCATTTCCCTTATACTGTTTTATAGATAAATGTAAGTTCCCTTAACCCTACTCCCACACCTAAATATAAATTACTCATTTTATACAGAATATAAAAAGAATAAAACACTTTATGGACAGAGATGTGTAGGGAAATGCCAGTTTTATTAATAGCATTAAAATATATTTTGAGCCACTGACATTAATCCTACTCCTGCCCCTAAACCTACCCATAACCATTTCTTAAAACTAACGTTATGCAGGCTAAACTTATGAAGAAAAACAACAGATGTGTAATCATAATAATTTATTGCGAAAATGTAAATCAGTACCAAAAGTCGCTCAAATGACGATGTGTTGCAGTCCTCTCTGGCAGTATATAATAGTTTTGTATAAGGGACAGAGCGGAATTTAAGTTATTAATCCATGAAAATGTTAACCCAGCTTCCCTCTGCTGCGTGAAGACGGCGCGGGCGCGCTTCTGCATTTCAATGTTGTTTCAACTGAAACACGGCATGCTGCAATCTGTGACGAAGCAGGCGAGAGCCAATGAGCGTTTGATATCACTGCCGTAAAACATGTCGTAACGCTTCTTGAGGGCGCAATTTTTTAATTTAAATTCATCATGAGCGCGGGATTTGACATTTACGGTCGCTGCTGAATGGAGATGGAGATCGCTGGATGTGGATGAAGGGCTGAATTTGGATCTGTTTCTTGCTTGCGTGTTGATTATAAAGATTTGGATTACATCTAACGTTACGTTAGCTAATAAAAATTATGTATTTTGTTCATTTATATTGTGTTTTGGTGTATTATGGTTCTATAGGAGAAAACGCCTTTTGTGTCTCACCGTAACGTTAAATAAACTAAATGTTAGAAAATGGTTAAACGATTAAAGAAGGTATTGTTAAGGGTTAACTGTTATAACGTTAAACTGCATTTAATAAATGCGATTTTCTGTAAAACTTACTGTCATGAAAGGCTAAATGTATTAATTAATAATTATTTTTATTTGTTGTTTATAACTTTGGATCTTGGACTTGGGCATTTGAAATGATGTAGACTATTGAGAGTTTTCTCATTTGGAATGCTCAATATACATTTTTTTTCAGATGGTTCAGATGTGATCGTGATATCCAAGTAAATAATGGGTTGTATTTTTATTTTTTTTTCTCTGATATGCTGGCCATAGTGTTTGTTTTACTTCAGTCAGTATAGGTATGCAATCTGTTGATAGGTTATAGACTTTCTACTGATATAAACTGTTTTTCACTTTAATTAGATAGTCCTAAAAGATATCTACTAACACTTAGTGGATAATGTCTATTAATAGTCAACTGATCATAAACAATATATTAATCTGTTGATAGGTTATAGACTTTCTACTGATATAAACTCTTTTTCACTTTAATTAGATAGTCCTAAAATATATCTACTAACGCTTAGTTGAGAATGTCTATTAATAGTCTACTGATCATGAACAATTTATTTGTTGACAAGCAACAAATAAGCAACTACATGTAATCTTTAGTTGACTATCAACAGATTATCTACAAATGGTTAAAACATTTTTTAAAACGTTTTTAAATCAGCTAAAATAATTATTAATTTGATGCATGAGACCCCTTGAGTAGGATATACAGTATCATATACTTCATATGCTGACATGACTGTTGACTTTTAACTGACAGATTGATCTTGAGTTGTTGGTACTCAATCTACAGAAAGTTAGTTGACAATTGAAAGTTAGTCGCCAATTGGTTAATAACATTTTGCAAAATAATGTTGACAGTCAACAGGCACTTTTTTGTAAAATCTGTAGATTAACATGTGAATTGTACCTTATAGTCTATAGGCAGTCAGTTGAACGTATGTTACTTGTCTGTTGACACAGTGTTGTTGAATGTCAACTGATGCACTGTTGACAAGCTACTGAATGGCTACTAATAACTAGTAAAGTCTCAACAAACGGACTATCAAAATAAAGTGTTACCCTACCTATTCCTGTAGTATATCATACAATAGTGTTAGGTAAAACATATACACATAACATGCATATTGAGGCTCAAAGCACTGGAGCGGGGACTAAGATCCTTTCGCTTTTAAGTCTTCCAGGGTAATGTTTTATAATGTTAATGTGTAATGTCGAGGCGAGACTTACAGTCCCGTTACAAATAGCCTTTATTAATGTTAGTTAATAGGGCTGTGCCGGTAAAATTGACAACCGCACCACTGCGATGGCTGAGTAGCACCGGCGGTGGTTCGCCAAATTTTTTTTTTGTATGTGAATGCTGTTTTACATTAATATTATGATACGAGTGAAGCACAAAGCTTTGTTTTTAAAATAAATAATAGGTTAGCAATAAATGTTACATCGCAGCCATGGAAAAGTTTGAATTCATGACGAATGAGAGAGTTGTGCGTGAGCCCTTAAATTTAAGCTTTGTCGGTTTTAAATTCGGGTCTGCGATCTGGTCATCAGCGAATTTAACAATATTCCATTAGTTATTCCATATACAGGAGATCAGTGCGCTTGTTGGAAGGGTTATTTCCGGGGGTAACCGCAGTTTCCGGTTGAGAGGGTACGCTGGCGCGTCTTGGCTGCCGCTCCTTTCTCCCGTTTGTTTGTTTTTATTATTTTATTGTTATTGATGAGCATTTACTAAGAGTTTTGGAGTATACGAAGAAAGCCTATTAAATCGTAAAGAGGAATTTTTTTTTTATTTTTTTTTATCCTTTATTTAACCAGGTAAAACTCATTGAGATTAACTCATTGAGAATCTCTTTTACAAGAGAGACCTGGCCAAGATGCAGCATAAAAAACATAGAACAATTTCCAACATATATAAAAGAACACATCAAATACACATACATATATATCACAAGACCCTGTGCTGAAAAATGCTTAATACTTTATGAACAGTTACACTGACCAATGTTCACCTGCTCCACATTTTTCAGAGTTGAAACAAACTGTCTATAAGAAATAAAGGTAGTCATTTTCAACGATTTCTGAAGAATGTTCCAGGCAGAAGGTGCTGCAAACATAAAGGCTTTTTTGCCTAATTCTGTTTTGACACGGGGGACCAACAAGTGTAGTACATCATTTGAACGTAATCCATAATGGCCGTGATTTCTTGTTAAAAGGACACTCAAATAAGTAGGAGCTAGTCCAAGAAGTACCTTGTAAATGAAACATAGCCAGTGAGTGTACCTTATTGTATAAAGAGAGGGCCATTTAGCTGTATAATAAAGGATACAATGATGTGTCCTATAACCACAACCAGTGAAAAAACGTAATGCACGATGATACACAACATCCAGTTTCTTCAAACATTGGGCAGAAGCATTCATATATATCAGATCACCATAATCTAATATGGGAAGAAAAGTGGCCATCACCAGGTATTTCCTAGCGCGAATGGATAAGCATGATTTTGATCTGTAAAGATAGCCAAGCTTTATCTTAAGCTTAGAAACCAGATTACTAACATGAGTTCTAAAACATAGTTTAGAATCAATGATTATACCCAAATATTTATAACTGTTAACTAACTCAATTTCATTTCCTTCAGAAGTTGAGATGCTAGAAGAAGAAACTGGAAGTTGTCTTGAGTTTGTGAATACCATTATTTTTGACTTTTGTACATTTAAGACCAGTTTAAGCTGTTTTAAACGGTTCTGAACAGTATTGAATGCAGACTGCAAAAGTTCAAGGGCTTGTGCAGTAGATGATGCAGTACAGTAGATAACAGTGTCATCAGCATAAAAGTGATACATAGCATTCGATAAATTTTCACAAAGTTTGTTTATATAAATTGAAAATAATATGGGCCCTAATACTGAGCCTTGAGGAACACCCTTGGAAATAGGCAAAAATGAAGACATAGAACCAGCCACCCGAACACTTTGGGTTCTACCTGACAAATAATTTGCAAACCAATCTACCGAATGCTTAGACAAGCCAATGCTTACAAGACTATTCACAAGAATACAGTGATCAACCGTATCAAACGCTTTCGAAAGATCTATAAACAGCGCAGCACATATTTTGCTATGCAGATATGGTGCTATGTTGTTTCCTAAACCCTGATTGAAAAGGTGATAAGATATCATTTATGTTTAAAAATTCCTTTAGCTGCTCACCAATCAGGCGCTCAAGGAGTTTAGCTAAAATACACAGCTTAGAAATAGGCCTATAATTGTTTAAAATAGATGGATCGCCCCCTTTTAGTAATGGTGTAACATGGGCTGACTTCCATACTTTAGGGATGTCGTTTTCGACAATTGTTAAGTTAAAAATATATGATAAAGGCTCCGCAATAAAGTCAGCTGCTAACTTTAGAAAGAAAGGATCTAAATTGTCAGGACCAGCAGACTTTTTTGTGTCTAATTCCTGAAGAGCTTTATGGACTTTGTTAATTGATAAAGGAGAAATAAAAAATAGTTTTTCTGAGGTTAAACATGGGTCAGAGGGGTTCTCCTGTACGCAGGAACCAGAAGAAGCAGGACATGAGGATTCAAATAGGGATCCTGAAGAAATAAAATGCTCATTAAAGCAAGCTAACATTTTTTGTTTATCAGTCACCTTGCCTGAATCAATCATAACATGAGGAGGTAGTTCACTACAGCTGATATTTCCAAAAGAGGCTTTAATAATTTTCCAGAACTTGCTTGGATTATTTAGATTTTTTGTAGTTTCATTAACGAAATACTCTGATTTTGACTTTTTAATTAGAGATGTAAGCCTATTTCTCAATTGCCGAAAATAAACCCAGTCTGTATCGCTCTTTGATTTTCTGGCCCTTGACCAGGCAGCATTCCTATCCTTGAGAAGGCATGAAATCTCAGGAGAAAACCAGGGATTATTTCGGCCTTTGACTCTGAATTTACGTACAGGGGCATGCTTATCTATGATCCTAAGAAAACCATCATAAAAATAGTTCCAGGCCAATTCTACTTTATCTATAAGATACATTTTGTTCCAATCAAAATTAAACAGATCATGTAGAAAGGCTTGGTCACAGAAATGCTTCATATCCCTTTTAAAAATAATCCGTGGCCTCTGTTTCGGGATTTTAGCATTCCTAACTGCCGCAATTATACAATGATCACTCAGGTCATTTGCAAACACACCTATATCTGAGAATTTGTGTGGAGCATTAGTTAAAAACAAGTCAAGTAAAGAGGACTTTTCAGGGAACTTGAGGTTTGGACGAGTTGGACTATCAATCAACTGAGTAAGATTAAAAGAATCACAGACAGATTTAAAACTATCTGAAATAGAGGTCAACCAATCCAAGTTAAAATCCCCAGCTAAAAGTACCTCTCCAAATTCAAAACTTGATAGATGATGATTTAAAGAGCAAAGAGCCTCAGTACTTGCTGAGGGTGGTCTATAGCAACCTATGACCGTCAGTGTTTGCCCCAATGTATACTCCATCTTTAGGGCTAAAAGCTCTAGCTGCTTACTTATGGATACTGAATGCACAATGTTACAAGGGAAACGATTTTTTATATAAATGGCAATGCCACCACCCTTCCTAGGGCGGTCACAATGGTAGACATTGTAGCCCTTAATTGCTATATCCCTATCTAAAGTAGATTTACTAAGCCAAGTTTCTGAAATTATAATAATATCAGCATCTGTTGAGTGGGCCCAATTTTTTATAAAATCAAGTTTGGGGAGAAGACTTCGGGCATTAATATGAATAAAACCTAGTCCGGCTCTAGTTTTGAATTCTTCTGGAGTATTTAAATTGTTTGGCACTGGACCAGGATTTGGATGAACACTACCAGAGAGTATAAGAAGAAGAACAACTATACATTTTCTTTTTATATTGTAACTAGGCAGTGCTATTTTTCTATAAAAACAGTAGTCTGGTCTAAAAGGAAGATAAAAAGAAAAACATTTAAACCAATCATGTAGACCAAATAACTTAACTGTGGATTCCAGCTGAGTTTGATGTCCATAAAGCCAAAATCCCAGATGGTGCCCAGATATTTTTGGGAATGTAGGGAGAACTCATCATATTCATCATTTCTGCAAATCACCTCACTGGTAATAGTCAAAGATAAAATGAGGACTAATGATAAAAGCATCATGTTGAAAAGCACTCCAATTTTTACTCCAGTTTATTGATAGAATCAGTCCAAGCCAGATTCTCCCTTTCGAATCCAACCGTGGCGATGAATGGCGTCACGGTGTAAACAGGAATAGTTCTCCGGGGTTTTGCAAACTAGCACAGCACAGAGACGGGACACCCTCCCACGGGGAAGCCGACAAATCGGCCCCGATGAGCGACCTCACTACTGGAACCCAGCAGTTGGCGAAAACAGTCGTCTGGAGAAGCAGATTCCCCGGGATCACCTCCCGCCAAGAATATCCATCTTCAGGAACAACTCCAACAACTCAGAATCCAACAGCAGGCCGACCAAGGATTCGCCGAGCCAAGGAAGCCGAGCTGTCATTCATGTAGACCCAGGCTGTAACTGGTAAAGTCAAAGTGATACAGCTTTACACCAAAAATGATGAACAGAGATCCAGGCAACGCCTAACTCAGCAGCAGATGGTTTGTAGTTAAAGGGCCAAACTGTTTTGACACAGCACATGGAATAGCTCTCCTGTTAAAAAATGTTCATAAGTTGTGGGGTAAACCACAACTTTACAATTGGGTTGCACCAAGAGTTGTTTAAGGCAAAAAATAGTTTGAGAAGATGTTAAAAAACAAATTAAAACTAATTAAAACAAACAAACACTACAAACACTAAACAGGACAAAGGATAACCTGCCATCTACGCTTCACCCGTTGGATTACGACTTTATGATGTGGAATCACGCTTTAGTCCTTGGATTACTGTTTTTATCGTCGACTGTTTTTCGCTGGAATCGCCTCTTCTGCTGTCCCTCTCAGGATTTGCACAACTGTGAGGTCCCGGCTGGTGTGGACTTCCCCAACATGGCCCTAAGGTACACTGCTCGCCAACTGTCGAACCTTAAGGGTAACTTTTATTTGGCGAATGACACATACGCGCTATGCAGTCATGTTGGAATACTGCGACCGACGCGCTATATACATCGCTCTTCAAGGCGTAGTTTTTCCTCATCATCTGTTACATCATCTGTTATTTATCCTGCATTTCTTCGCAAATCTCAAATGCTGTTGTCTAGGCCTAGAGGGATTAATTTCAACAACTTGTCGTTTCCTAAGCGCGAGGTGGCTTCCCTGGCTTCATCGACTCCCCGTCTGTTGAATTCGGCGCTCTTCAACACACGATCTGTTAACAACAAGGCATTGATACTATCTGACATTATTACAGATCGGAAACTGGATCTTGTGTGTTTAACGGAAACCTGGCACAAAGAGTCTGATGGTTTTCTTTTTAATGAACTTACTCCTGCTGGATATGGTTTATTTGATCTCCCTCGTTCCTCTGGCAGAGGTGGGGGTATTATTGTACTATATAATAACCAAATCAATATGAGTCCTGTGGCTGTCCCACAGTTTAGGCTAACTCATTTGAATGTCTTGTTTTGAGTGTATCTGCCCCCACTTCCACTGCCATAGCTACAGTCTACAGGCCTCCTAAGAACAATAAAGACTTTTTATCTGAATTTGCAGATTTGTTGTCCTTGCTATGCCTCAAATTTGAGATAACTTTAATTTTGGGGGACTTTAACATCCATATGGACAAAAAAGATTCTACAACAACAAAAGAGTTTATATCGTTATTGGAGTGCTTTGATTTGAACCAGCTCGTGGACTGTCCTACGCACAATAAAGGCCATACTCTTGACTTGGTGATTTCAAACGGCTCATTTGTCTCACAGCTGTACACCTCTGACTTAGGGCTGTCTGATCATCTGTCTATTGTTTTTAATATGGAACTGCCTGACATAAACACTATCTCCTCTCGCATTCTTAACTATCGTAAATGGAGATCGATTGAACCCTCTGATTTCTCTGACTTTATTGGTTCCTCCTTGAGTGTGTTTTCGTCATCTGATGCATTGGAGGACAAAGTTCTCATGTTAAATTCTGTTCTCTCATCTGGCCTGGACTTATTTGCTCCTTTGAAATCACGATTGGTTTCTTTTTGTCGTTCCTCTCCCTGGTATAATGAGAATCTGCGTGCTATGAAGGCATCTTGTCGTTCAATGGAGCGCAGGTGGCGTTTGTCTGGCCTGACTGTCTTTTATCAGGCCTGGAAGGATCATTTACTTGAATATAAGCTCCAAATTTCATCGGCCAAGTCTGCTTATTTTGCACAGATAATTGACAACAATCAGAATAACCCAAGACAGTTGTTTAATTCTATTAACAATCTACTCAAATGTAACAGTTATTCAACTGCTCCAGCTTCGACTCATCTCTGTAATAAGTTTCTTGCTTTTTTCAGCTCCAAGATTGATAACCTCCGTAAATGTATTATCTCTGCTCTGCCTTCATCTCTTCCTCACAAGATCATTACTGAATTTTCCGGTACCCTTCTTACACATTTTTCAACATTGGACTCTCAATCACTTTGTAATGAGGTTTCAAAAATGAAAGCTGCCACTTCCATAATTGATCCTGTGCCAACTTGTCTGTTCCAATCATGTTTTGCTACCTTATGTCCTGTTGTACTGAATATTATGAATGATTCTTTGTGCACTGGTGTGGTGCCGGCACCTTTTAAAATTGCTGCTTTGACCCCTGTACCTAAAAAAAAAGACACAAACATTGATAATTTACATAATTTTCATCCAATTTCGAATCTCCCCTTTCTTGCCAAAATTTTGGAGCGAATTGTCGCTACTCAATTGCATTCCCATCTAGCTGCAAATAATCTTTATGAGCCCCTCCAATCAGGATTCCGGAGACTCCACAGCACTGAAACCGCATTAGTTAGGGTCACTAATGACTTGCTAATTGCTTCGGATTCTGGCTGTCTCACTATTTTAATTCTTCTTGATCTTAGTGCCGCTTTCGACACTGTTGATCATAATGTTTTACTCGCTCGGTTAGAGTCTGTTTTTGGTGTTTCTGATACTGCACTAAGCTGGTTTAAGTCCTATTTTTCTGATAGAAAGCAGTTTGTTGCTATGGGTGGTTGTAGGTCTGTTATTGGTGTAGTGCAATCTGGTGTTCCTCAAGGTTCTATCTTGGGTCCTATACTTTTTAACATATACCTTTATCCTCTGGGTCAACTTTTAAGATCACTTGGTCTCAGTTTTCACTTTTATGCAGATGACACACAGGTTTATATACATTCAAAACCTGACGTTAATGTGGCTGTGTCCTATCTTTCTATATGTATTTCTGAGATAAAAGAATGGATGTCTAGTAATTTTTTATGTCTGAACAGTGACAAGACGGAAGTAATGCTTGTTGGCTCGCCCCACCAGCTACGTAAGGCTGAGTCTCCAACTTTAAGTGTAGAAGGTTCTACACTTCAATTTCAAACAAAATTAAAAAACTTGGGAGTAATATTTGATAGTAACCTAACATTTGTTCCTCATGTCCAGAGTACTGTTAAGACATAATTTTTTCATCTAAAAAATATAGCCAAATTGCGTCCCATGTTATCACTTCCTGTGGCAGAAAAGCTAATTAACATCTTTGTATTCTCTAGAATTGATTACTGTAATGCCTTGCTGGCCGGGGTCTCAAAAGCTACCCTTAACAAATTACAGTTAGTACAGAATGCAGCTGCTCGAATTCTATCGGGTAACAGAACTCCACATTACTCCTGTACTGGAATCCTTACACTGGCTGCCTATCAGATTCCGTGTTGATTTTAAAATTCTGATGCTTACTTATAAGGCCTTGCATGGTCTGACACCTCTTTATATTACGGAACTTCTAACCCCATACACACCAGTACGTGAGCTTCGCTCTTCGGAAACTGGCCTTTTAATTGTCCCGAATACTAGACTTAAATCCATGGGTGATAGGGCCTTTTCGGCGAATGCTCCAAAACTTTGGAATTCCTTGCCTGTGGAGATTAGGCAAGCTGAATCTCTTAGTGTTTTTAAATCTTCCCTGAAAACTTATTTGTTTAGGGTAGCTTTTATATAACTGTTTATAATTGCTATATTATTGTTATTTATCATATATTTCATTGTTTTATTTTTGCATTGTTTGTTCTATTGTAGGTTTTATGTTTTGTGAAGCGCTTTGAGATGCTTTTTAAAGGCGCTATATAAAATAAAGTTTATTATTATTATTATTATATAGAAAGCTTGAATTGTCTACTTTTAAAAAACAACAATTCAAAGCGAAAATAAACCGACTAGCATATGCTTATGTAGGCCTATTCCGTATGAAGTGTGCATTTCTCTCTATAGTTCACTGCGAAGATGACGAGTCAGCATCATCAACTTCATCTTTGCAGCCGACACTGACACAGAAAACACTTTATTAATAAACAAATTAAAATGTCTCCTTGCTATATTTGACACATGCATAATCATTACTTTTGCCAGTTCTTTGTGACAGCTGTTATGTGTGTTATTGGCAGCGTCACCCTCCGGTTACATGAACGCATCGCCACTGCATCAGCACCAGAACATGGATATTTTATTTTAGAGAATAATCGCACAACCTATTAGATATGCTATAATTAAATCAACTAATCGAATATTCAAAAATTGTGACTCATCCCTGCATGAAATCTCTTGTTTCTTTTCCCATATCGTCACTCGCGTCTCACCCGTTTCCGAAGGGGATTATAAAAGTTTCTTCCTTTGTTCACTTTTATTTAGGCCTATTATTTTCGTATTCTTTACTGTGGTAAAGTAGAAAAAACGCTGTAGGACAGCTAGCCTACATTTTTACTTGTACATCAAATTCTTTTTAACACAGTTTGTGCTTGTTAATAGACATAGGCTATGGTAATTGGTAAGGCGCATCAAGTTTATTTGTAAAGTGCATTTTACACGTGCGGGTGATTTTAGTTTGGCTTTCTCTTGCAGCGCAATATCAAACATAGCCTAAATGCCTTGCCCTTGTGGAAGATAAAATTCCTTCTTCATACCTTTTACAACAAGTAGAAAACATGAAGATTCCTGCTCTTGTCCCACATCCCTCTCAAAGCACATAGTGGTAGCTATATCACGCGTCTTAGGCCACATCCACACGAAGCCAGAGCTTTCCTTATCCAATGTTTTTTTTCCCCCGTTCAAAAAAAAAATTCCATAAACACGGCGTCGTCTCAAGAAATATCTGCGTACACACGAAACCACTGAAACCGACTCAAAACGATATAGTATACATGCCAGACCAGTATGTGGCACTGTAATTCTGCCACAGATACACTAAAAACGGAGAAGAAGACGGAGCATGCGCATAAACCTTGTGTGCTGTATACAGCAATAATATTAGGCACAGTAGCTTCTTTTTTTCTTTTCTTTTTTTCTTTTTTGCCAAGAAATTTATTGAACAATATGAACAACCATAAATGGCCTGGTACAAAATATGAGTCACGATATTCGATAGTTAGCGGACGCATAAAGCTTGCCACAAAGAACCGGCAAAAGTAATCATTATGAATGTGTCAAATATAGTAAGGAGACATTTTAATTGTTTATTAATAAACTTGTAACGCTCAGCCTAAATTATAGGTGATCATACACAACAAATTTTACGGCCTTGACCTTTCTTTAAAAGTATGTCTGAATGTTTATAAAAAAACAAAACTCTTGGATAACATCAATTCGGTTTAAACCCAAAGTGTATTTACAAAAAAAAAAACACCAAACTGTACCAAGAAATACATATATATATATATATATATATACACACACCTCATATAAAGAAAAACAAGAAACAAATAGTAATTTAAGCGGAGGAATTGTCCGTTTTGGTCCAGTGTAATGTACTGTGTGTGTGTATGTGTATGTGTTGTTGAATCGGCCTCACCGGCTGATTCCTTTAAGTCCGGGAGCTCGATGTGAAGCAACGCTGTACTGTGACGATATTCCAAAGGTAAAAAATCCAAAAAGAGTACCGATAATTCCACAATGCTTTCCAGTCACAGTCTTGAACAGCTTGATAGAGGATATAATCCAGCGATCGATCGCAGATCTCTTTGAGCACTCTACAGTAGCTACTGTACGCCGGTTTTCTCCGCTCCTTTAAACGGAAGTCAAGTGATACAGCTGATTGGACTGATGTCACGGGGATTCCCTGGAGCTACGCGACAGAACTCTCGTGTGAGTAAAAGGGAACTCAATCACATGTCTGTGCAATAAACACAGGAAGAATAATTATAACGAAGCAGCTGTCTTAGATTAATTTGACTAATACACTGCAATATAAATATTCTTCCCTTATGTGGCCGCGCTACAAACTAGTGTTTTCTGTGTCAGTCTCGGCTAAAGATGTTGACGATCCTGACTCGCCACCTTTGCAGTATTGTGAATGTGCCTATAGAGAGAAATGCACACTTCATACGGATTACATAAGAGAGTTGTCTGTTTCTTTTCGTTTTGAATTGTTTTGTTTAAAAGTAGACATTTCAAGCTTTCCATAGATATATTTCGGAGTTTCGGTTCATTTATGAGACGAGCTCAGTTCACGAGCAATGCAAATGATATCGCACTGGTGCTTCCATGTTCTGATTAAATTGTCTGCTATATTTGCTTCTTATTTATTAAATCCAGGCAATTGTTTGATGAAACATTGATTAAAATTAAGATACAATTGATACAAAACGAAATTCACTTTAAAGAAAGGCTTTATACAAAACAAAACTTAAGGTGGTCAAAATTATGTCTCCCGATATCTTGCGCATCTTATGATTACTCATGCTGTTCACTTTTCATATAATCAACATAGATAAAATTTAAAAATAACATTATTTACACATAAATATGAAACTAAATACATTTTCTTTAATGGCTACAACACGTAGGCCTACAGTACAGAAAAATTTAATGTTGGAGCGGAATTCCTCAAACCAAAATCAGGTCATACTCAGTGTCAGGATCCACAAGATCCTACTATTTTGCATTCATTTACTACACGTCACTGAGGTACATATTTTATGCCAGTTTTAACATTGCTATCTGAAAGAGAAGGACATTCATTCAACTACAGCCATTAACCAGTGGTATGTTTGCTTGTACACACCCAAACACTAAACAGGAGCTAATTTTTGCATACCTAGTCCTCTCCTGACTTGTCTTTGTACAAGCTCTGCCGTTGGTGGGGGTGGTACAGGTGGAAGTAAACCAAGCCTTCGTAGGTCATCTGGCCTTAGGGTTCTTGTCCTGGGCATTCCAGAGCCACTCTCCAGCCTACATCTCACCACCAGCGTCTGTAGTTCCCCAATGTAGCTGTAGCTTTTGGGAGTCTTGCGCGTGTTGTGGATTTTTCCCTAAACCTAACTATCTGGGGCGTCTCCAAATCGACACCCAATCGATCTTAATATCTGTGGCGTCTCCAAATCGACACCAGTACCTTTATCTGGGGCGTCTACAAATCGACACCCAATACCTTAAACTGGGGCGTCTCCAAATCGATACCCAATACCTTATTACTCTACCTCTGAAGTAATACTCTAACTAACTCGCTTTCCTGACTTACTTGTTCTGTTGCTGCGCAGCATAAATGACAGACAAACTCTGGCAATTGTCCTTTAAATGCTTTAATCACGGCCGGGAGAGTTTCTCGAGCAGTTCTCAAAGAAATCTCACCCACATAGAAAAATACATCAGGTTATATAGGATAAAGACATGACACACAGGAACCAAATCACCTTCCTAACTCATGACTTTAATGCTGTCATCATCTATTAAGAGATAGATACAAGCCCCCTCCTTTTCACCCTCTGTTAGTGGCATATGCAAAAAACATCTTGGAACACAGAAAAAACACAAGTAAAGGTTAAAAGTTCTGTTGATTACTCAATCTGTCATGGGACAGGATAGACAGATATTCTTGATTTTGTTATAGTCAGCATTAGACAATTTTTTTCCATCACCCAAATAGACAAGAACAAAACGTTCTAGTACAATGTGCTTCCAAGTGTTAGAATGTTAGACCTAGAAAGAGGAAGTAAAGTTTGTGTCATTGGTGTTAGAATCATAGTTAGTTTAAAATACAGTTTATCATCTTATTCTTTAATTTTTTCTATCACGCGCGCATAGACACTGTACTGTTTAGCATTCTTCTTGTACACTCGTCTGTACCTGAAAATAGGGGGGTAATATTGTTGTTAAAGAAAAACATGGAGACAAGTAACAAGAAAGATTTCAGTAGGTCTCGTGATACTTACATCTCTGTACCATCTGCCCTCTTCTGAGTTGGTCGGTCCCAATGGTAGTTGTAGTCCAGGGCTGCCAGGAGGACTCGGGCTTCGTACACCGGTGGACGGAAGGCAAAGCGCTTGCTGGCATACATTAATATATGGTTTTGAAAGGATTCGAGGTCTGCCGTTGATCTGTAATGAAATTAAAACAGAACAAATTACGACAGCTAAGCAGAACTGAGCAGTTGTTGGTCAAATTAACACTTTCACCCCAATTCCCACACATACCTAAAGCGCACGTATTTGTGCACATCCTTCAACCATCGTTTCTTGAAGATTATCTCCACGAGAGCCTTGTGTGCTTTAGAGTCTCTTTGAATCCATTGTTTCTCCGAGTCTGCCAGCTGCCCATAGCCCACTCATGCTCGTTGCAGACATGATGTAAAAGGGCTGCCCACAGTGTCTACAATTGTAATACACAACATAAAAAGAAACAACAATTACAGTGGGTACCACTTGGAATTGTCCGGTTTCACGCGTGATTCTCACGGGACCTCACGCGTCTTTTATTTATATTTCCCCAGTGAAGCTGCAATGACCCAAACAACCACAAATAATATGTTGTAAGTTGTATGTTATACGTTGTATTACGTTATAAGTTGTAATACGTTGTACGTTATTAGTTGTAATACATTTCACACAGCTGCGTAAATCACGGAAAGCGTGAATGAAGTGGCCACTTCTAAATGGGACCCACTGTATCAGTGGGCAGTTCACAAGTGCGATGGCTTATTTATAAGGTTAATTTACAATAAGATTTGGGAAATTAAAAGGGAGAAATGACACAAAACTTACCAGGAACTCTTCATAGGAGTCGGCTGTTTTGCAGCACCACCAGAAGTGATTTACGATATCTTTCAGCCAAAGGAGTAAGACAGACAGTTCTTTTACCTGGGCTGCCTGGGTATAAGGATTAAAACCATTATTAATAGCAATGCACAACAATGACAACATTATAATGCGCAGGGGTGCAATTAAACTGCTACTATGGACACTCACAGCTGCAATCTTCTTTGCCAAATTCTTGGCACCATGCCACATATCTAAACTGTGATGAATCCTATGGTCCTTGTACCTCCCCTTTACAGGATCTACAAAACATGTACATGCAGAGATGGAAATAAGTGAAATGTTGACTACATGTCAAGTAACAGCTAGGACATGTGGATATGAACTCACCCATCAGGGCACCAATCTGTGAGTGGGCATCTGTGCAGATTTAGACCAGTTTAACTTCAGTGACTAGTTGATCCATAGTCAAGATGAAGGCCTCCTTCTCCATCATGGCAGACCGTCTGTCGGTTTGTCTTTTGTCTACTGTGACTACACTGATGATCTCCAATGTGTCGTTTTCCATTGTAGTGTAACTACAGTACTGCGCACAGTGACCCGGAGTGTCGTTTCTGCCATCAGCTAGATGTGTAGGACAAGAGAGTTTGTGTTAGATAAAAATACTGCAACACAATTTTTAGAAAGATAAACTGTATGTGTATCACTAACCAAGGACAACAACATCTTTGTCCTGAAGTCTTGCAATCACATCTGCCCTTTTTTCCATCCAGTACTTTTTGATGGAGTCAACACAGTACGTGTCTTGGATGGAGAAAAACGTGTTTGGGCCAAAAATGCCCATGTTCATAAATCTAAATAGCAGTGCAATTTTAGCGTAGTTGTTTCCTGATAGCAGGATGTTGGTGCTCAGCATAAAGTCTCCAGCCTGAAGTCTGTACTTCATCAAGGGCTGTGAAACCCATCGCCACACAATGTGTCCATCAGCACAGCTCTAATGATAAGAACAGATAGACTTATATAACAGCTATAGCAGTTTTTGTACCAGTTAACTTTTTCTTAAAAACATTTAGAGGTAAGGGTACATGTTTGTGTCCATTTGAAGTGTACATTCACATAGTTATTGTCATAACAAAAGTGTCACATACCCATTCTAACATGCTTGCAGTGCCTTTCCCTTTGATGTTCACCAGGAATGGTGGATGGCGTTGGCATGTTGCACTGGTCACATTTATTGCTGTGCACCGTTTCACCGGTGGTGTAACAAAGGCTGCAAGGTACTTCAAGCAATCATCATACACAATCGATGCCTTGGCACCAACAATGTCCTCTGCCTTCTGTACAGTTGGCACATTTGAATCAGCTGGTGAGGCAGTGGAGCTGTCAGGATGTGTAGATGGTTCAGACTCAAAATCTGCAGTGAGGTCGTGTACAGTCTCTTTCAAACCAATGACTGGCAGCGCATCAAAGTTTGGAACATTTGGTAAAGCTCCACCCAACCTGTTTCAGTCAAACAGTACAAACATAGATATGTTACCAAAAACATGTGAACAAACATTTTCATTGCAAGGCATTGTCTGAAGGAGCTACTCTGTCTCACAAAGTTGTGGAGAGAAGAACTGGCATGTGAGTCCTTGTATCAACATCATAGCTGACGCATGAAAAATTGCACCTATTCACCTTATTCCGCATGCAAACATGGGGGCTGACATGACACTTTGTTTCGGAACATCCAATTGGGCAATGCACTGGAATGAATTAGTGATGGTAGTCGTTTCAACTGTCTGATTTAAGTTGTCTTTTTATAAAGTTGTGCTTCCATAATCAAACAGGTTTGTAGAGTAGGTCACCAGAACAACCAGGCTGTTTTCAGCAGTAAAACCTGTGTTTCAATGGTTAGTGTGAGGAGTTTTGCCATCACATTTCATGAAAATAGAATGGATGTGTATGAAGGCAAGTGTCCGAACAGAAGTTTATACACATACACGGAAGGGGAAAAAAATAAAATGCTTGTGTCAGAATAAAGTGAACAGAATACCAGAGTGTAGCTGAGATGGTGAGCCAAAAATTGTGGAGCTATACATTTGTGACTTGATGGTAGTATTAAGTTGCAGTACAAGAGACCTTAGGAAACTTACCGAAGAGAAAGTGGAGGGATGTACTCTTCATCAGAGCTGTCCTGCTCCTCATCATCAGTATCTGATGCCTTTACAGGTGGAGGGTTAACTGCCCAGTCAATCCTGATTAGACAAAACAGTCAATAACAAAATATACACTGAGATAACATTCTTCAGTGACAACATCAACTCCGCTGATCAAAATACTCACATGCTATTCCTCAAGTCATTGATGGCTTGTTCATCCAGATGTTCCTCCGCACCAATGCTCATTTCACCAAGGCTTAGAAACAGCATTATATAAGATAGAATATTAAATTAACACAAAATCAGAAAGAAGTAACACTGAAAAGCTCTTAGAAGAACCTGCAATCACAGTGCATATTATGACCTACCTGCACTCAAGCCTGGCCAATTCTTCCACACCTGCCGAGCCCTTGCTGGCCTTTTCTGAGGTATGCTTGTCTCTGTAACAGGTTGAACACAAAAAAATGAGTGGACCTAAGAATAAAAAGGTAATGTGACATTACAGTCTGTGGCAGAAATGTGAACTTTCCAATTAGTCATGATAATGACATCTAGTTCACAGTAAAACATGCCTGTGAGGAAACATGGGCAAAGTAGGACCTGAACCAAGTCAGGCACACTCACTTATCAGAATCACTTGACCCGATGCTCGTTAGAGTGAGATCTGTCAGTACTGGCCGTTTTTTCATGGGAGTGGATGACAGTGGTCCTTCATACCTAAAAAAAAAATTACACAGTTCAACACTGCAGGTACAAATGTTATGCCTAATGCCAGAACTAGTCTCAGATCCCAAAATCAGCTGGCCAGTCGATCGCCACTGCATAACTTCACCATCACTTTACCTAACATCGTCAAAACTGTTGTAGTTGTAGTTTAGTTAAAAATTATGAAGTATTCTTAGCTGCACATATACAAGTCAAGTCAAGTCAAGTCATCTTCATTTATATAGCGCTTTTAACAATGTAGATTGTCTCAAAGCAGCTTTACAGAGATAAGCGTATAATTTAAGGTAACAGAGATTGTTTCGGCTTTACAGCAGAGTTAAGTTATTTCCATCTAAAGTTAGTTTTAATTGATTTGCTTCCGTCGCAATGATCATTTGTTATTAAATTAGGGGCCGCTAAGACGACACCATTGCCTCTACACAGACTTTAAACGCGAACCTGTGAGAAACACTGATGGCATTCACATGCGCATTTAGAATGGGTTCTATAGTTATGTGCATTTGAATATACGCAGGTTTGGAATTCCCTACAAGCCAAGCCTAAACAATATACTTGTCTTTCCTTATAAATTTTGATAAGGAATTTTATTTTATTTGTTGCTTTTGGGGTAGGACCGCGAGACGAATTTTCCCGACAACGCCTTATCTGTAGAGTGGTAGTGGGATCCTCCATAGGGAGAGACTAGTTGGCACTTCAGCACTGCGTTGTCATCGGTCCAGGCGAAGGTCCTTCGTCAGATCTGGATACGGCCTGGATCCGGCAGGCTGCAGGAAAACCTCGGGATAAACACAGACACTAAAATTAGCGTAGATGCCATTCTTCTCATGATGTAACGAGTACATCAGGATTTTTGGGAAGTGTTCCCGGTTCCGGCTGACCTACTATATGCAGCCTAACATTAAATTATAGAAGTCTATAATGTATTATGTGAAAGCTAGGTCAAAGAGATGTGTCTTTAATCTGGCTTTGAACTGACAGAGTGTGTCTGCTTCCCGGACAATGGTAGGAAGACTGTTCCAGAGTTTTGGTGCTAAATAGGAAAAGGATCTACCGCCAGCAGTCGATTTTGATATTCTAGGTATTATCAACTGGCCGGAATTTTGAGATCGTAATAGACGTGACGGACTATAATGCGTTAAGAGCTCGCTCAAGTACTGCGGAGCTAAACCATTCAGTGCTTTGTAAGTAATCAGCAATATTTTAAAATTGATGCGATGTTTAATAGGGAGCCAATGCAGTTTTGACAGAACTGGGCTAATATGGTCATACTTCCTGGTTCTGGTAAGAACTCGAGCTGCTGCGTTTTGAACCAGCTGTAGTTTGTTTATTAAGCGTGCAGGGCAACCACCCAGTAGAGCATTACAATAATCTAGCCTTGAGGTCATGAACGCATGAACCAATTGTTCTGCATTTGTCAATGAGAGCATATGGCGTAATTTAGATATATTTTTAAGATGGAAAAATGCAGTTTTACAGATACTAGACACGTGACTTTCAAATGAAAGATTGGTATCAAAGAGCACACCCAGGTTCCTAACCGACGACGAAGACTTAACAGAGCAGCCATCAAGTGTTAGACAGTATTCTAGATTATTACGTGAGGAAGTTTTTTGTCCAATAATTAGAAACTCTGTTTTTTCAGAATTTAGAAGTAGGAAATTACAAGTCATCCAATTTTTTATATCCGCTATGCATTCCGTTAATTTTGTGAATTGATAAGTTTCGTTAGGTTTTGAAGAAATATAGAGCTGAGTATCATCGGCATAACAGTGAAAGCTAATGCCATGTTTCCTAATGATATCTCCTAAGGGTAGCATGTACAGAGTGAACAGCAGCGGTCCTAGTACTGAGCCTTGTGGTACGCCATACTGAACTTGTGATCGATGAGACATCTCATCATTTACTGCTACAAATTGATAACGGTCAGATAAGTATGATTTAAACCATGCTAGTGCATTTCCCGTAATGCCAACATAATGTTCTAATCTATTTAAAAGAACGTTGTGGTCGATGGTGTCAAATGCAGCACTAAGATCGAGTAACACTAATAGCGAGATACAACCACGATCGGATGATAAGAGCAAATCATTTGTGACTCTAACGAGAGCTGTCTCGGTACTATGGTACGGTCTAAATCCTGACTGGAAATCCTCGCAGATATCATTTCTTTCAAGAAAGGAACACAGTTGTGAGGATACTGCCTTTTCTAATATCTTTGACAGAAAAGGTAGATTCGAGATCGGCCTGTAATTGACTAATTCTGAAGGATCAAGTTGCGTTTTTTTAACAAGCGGTTTAATCATAGCCAGCTTAAAGTTTTTTGGTACGTATCCTAGAGACAAAGACGAACTAATGATATTAAGAAGAGGATCTATGACCTCTGGAAGTATTTCTTTCAGTAGCTTAGTCGGTATAGGGTCTAACATACATGTTGTAGATTTAGATGATTTAATGAGTTTAGTAAATTCTTCCTCTCCTATAGCAACGAATGAATCAAATTTTTCCTCAGGGAGACTACAATGCACTGCCTGATGTGATACTGTAGTAGACGGTTGCATAGTTATAATTTTGTCCCTGATATTATCAATCTTATAAGTGAAGAAGTTCATAAAGTCATTACTGCTGTGTTGCTTGGAAACTTCGGTGCTTGAAGCTTTATTTTTCGTTAGTTTAGCCACCGTTTCAAATAAATACCTAGGATTATGTTTATTTTCTTCTAATAGGGTTGAAAAATAAGCAGATCTAGCAGCTTTTAAAGCCTCTCTGTAAGTAATTGAGCTCTCTTTCCATGAAATGCGAAATACCTCTAGTTTTGTTTTCTTCCAGTTGCGCTCCATTTTTCTGGCTGCTCTCTTAAGGGCCCGAGTGTGCTCGTTGTACCACGGCGTTGGACTATTTTCTTTAATCTTCTTTAAGCGCAACGGAGCAACTGTGTCTAAAGTGCTGGAAAAGAGAGAGTTAAACGTTTCTGTTGTAATATCTAGTTCTTCTAAGCTATCTGAGATGCTGAGATGATGAAACTGATTAGGAAGATTATTAATAAAGCAATCTTTAGTAGCAGAAGTGATAGGTCTCACATATTTGTAACACGGAGTCGGCTTTGCAGCCTTGGCTAAATGAAGTTTACACGAGACTAGGTAATGATCTGAGATGTCATCGCTCTGCTGCAGAATTTCAACGGCATCCACATCTATTCCGTGTGATAATATTAGATCTAGAGTATGATTACGACGATGAGTAGGTCCTGACACGTGTTGTCTAACTCCAATTGAATTTACAATGTCTTTAAATGCCAATCCCAATGCATCTTTTTCATTATCGATGTGTATATTAAAATCACCAACAATTAGTACTTTATCTGCAGTCAATATTAATTCTGATAGAAAGTCCGCAAATTCTTTGATAAAGTCTGTATGGTGCCCTGGTGGCCTGTATACAGTAGCCAGCACAAATCTCAAACGTGATTTATCGTTTACACTATATATTTTTACATTAAGCACCAATGCTTCAAAAGAATTATATTTAAAACTTGATTTCTTAGTGGTTTTGAAACTATTACTATAAATTACAGCAACACCACCCCCTTTGCGTTTCAGACGAGGCTCATGTTTATAACAGTAATCTTGCGGGGTGGACTCATTTAAAGTAATGTAATCGTTTGGTTTTAGCCAGGTTTCTGTCAAACACAGCACATCTAGGTTATTATCTGAAATCATATCGTTAACAACGAGTGCTTTTGAAGTAAGCGATCGAATATTCAGCAACCCAAGCTTTAGCATTTGCTCATCTGTATTATAGCTGTTTTTTATTTGTTGAACATCAATTAAATTTTTAACCTTAGTTGGGTTTAAACGTTTTTTGGATTTCCAAATTCGGGGAACAGACACAGTCTCTATATGATGATAGCTAGGTGAAAGAGGCTCTATGTGATAGGATTTATCTGACCTTGGTGACGCGAGGCCGCTAGCAGACGGTCGGTTTAGCCAGTCTGTCTGCTTCCTGACCTGAGCCCCAGATTGTCATGTTTGAGCTCTAAGACTATGAGCCATATTACTAGAGAGAAGAGCAGCACCATCCCAGGAGGGATGAATACCATCTCTTTTCAACAGGTCAGGTTTGCCCCAAAAACTTTTCCAATTGTCTATGAATTCTATATTATTAAGCGGACACCACCGAGACAGCCAACCGTTAAGCGAACATAATCTACTAACTATCTCATCACTCCTGCGAACAGGAAGGGGGCCAGAGCAAATTACAGTCCTTGACATCGTACTTGCAAGTTCACACACCTCTTTAATATTAATTTTGGTGATCTCCGACTGGCGGAGTCGAACATCATTAGTGCCGACATGAATAATGATCTTAGAGAATTTACGATTAGCATTAGCCAGCACTTTTAAATTTGCTTTGATGTCAGGCGCTCTGGCTCCCGGCAAACATGTGACTATGGTGGTTGGTGTCTCTATTTTCACGTCCGTGTAATTGAATCGCCAATAACTAGGGCACAATCATTCTCAGTGGGTGTTTCACTGAGCGGGGCAAATCGATTTGTTATGGTAATCGGAACGGAAGAGTGGTTTTTAGATCCGCGACTAGAGCGATCCCTCACTGTCACCCATTTGCCCGGCTGCACGGGCTCTACTTCAGCCGGAACCACGCCATGTAAAGTGTTCACTAGATGCGCATCCAAAACATCTAAAGCACTAGCACTCTTACTATCCTCAATTAAAGTTTGGATGCGTGTTTCTAATTCTGAAATCTTCTCTGTCAACCTAACTGTCTCCTTACATTTATCACATATAAATCCTATATTGTCGACAGAGAAGGCTATACTAAACATGTGACATGAAGTGCAAGTGACAATAACAGGACAAGACATTACTCACCATTACATTACTTCACAAGTGAAACTAGGGACAACATCTATTTAGAGTGTTACGTATGCTGCCCGCCTGATGCTAATTTAGCAGCATATATCAAGTTTGATTTTCATTAGCAATACCTCTTCTAGCTAAGTTATCATTAGTCACCAAAAAACATTTGGTCTCATTACACCTTGCAATGTTTTCCGTTACGTTTCATGCGTCCATTTGGGGTTCATTATCATTGAAGACATTTCAAGCTTCTTAGCTAATGTTACATTTTAGCATCAGCTTGGTAGAGACGGGCTCTGGTATATAACAGGTGAAAACCGGATCGGATCTGTGGGTAGAGCTAACTATCAAACGCTAACAGCTACGGTTAGCCATCGCTAACATTAGCACGTTTATCGAACAGCCTTCGATACATTTCTATGTTATAACTTCCCGAAAAAACTACACAAACATATAAAACAAACTTCTAGCGAAATACTAACAGCATCTTACTTACCAATCCAAAAGAAATGTTGCAAGTTCGGAGTCGAACCTCATTTCTTTCATGTCCATTAGTTGTCTCCAGCGATGGAAAGCAGTGCCAATGTTTACTCTGGTTCTGTTCCTTTTTTTATCAGATTTTATTTGCGATTCCGAGCTCGGTTTTTTCCCTGCAGCGGGTGGTTGTGGTGGTGGTAAGGGTCTCTTGCCAAGGGCTTCAGCCATTCTTCCGCTCTCTTCCCTGAACTGAAATGTAGTAGTGGGCTGTACTTTCCACACGATTGACATCAGGCTCAAGTACGCCCACAAGCCGTGCGAGTTATTCATGTATTGCAGTTTGGCTGGTGGTTATGTACCGCCTCCCATGGCCAAAACTGGTATTATGACACCTGTCGGGCTGTGGCTAGTAATTTAGCATGTTAATTCAGGTTGATAACTCTGCAGCACTATAACTTGTCATTTTTTTAATGACATCATCGCCCTTATTTCTTCTCATTCTTTTGATGCGTGTAGCTCATTTTTTGGATATTTTTACCTCAATTCTTACACATGGCACCTTTAAAGTCACGTTGGACTTCCTCAAAACACAGCTCACGGAGGTAAAGGAGCAACAGATCCGTATTTTGGATTTGGTGAAGGAGGTCCAGTCTCTTCGCATCCAGATAGCGGAGAAGGACACGAAAATAGTGCAGCTGGAGAACCGGGTTGCAGACCTCGAACAATATTCGAGGATGAATGACATCATAATAACCGGGTTAACAGTGAAACCCCGATCGTATGCTCAAGCGGTAGACGCAAACATCAGGGATCCAGCAGCTGAGATTGACACCAGCTCGACAGAGCAACAAGTGGCGAGCTTTCTACAATCAGTAGAAGTCCACAGTAGTCGTTTATGCGCGTGAACTCGACAATCGACTACTGTGGACTTCGACCGAAAACAGGAAGTAAATACAGGTATGTGCGCTGGCTGAATTAACATCACTTTTATTCATATCTTTCACATACTGCAGTCAGATTCACCGTGTTCACTCTGAAGGAATCACTCACATGGCTGGGCACTTGTAATGACACATCAAGGATGTTAAGAGGCTAAAAGCAGGTTTAAAACTTGCCCCATTGACGTCAACAGGGTGCAAATTTTAAAAAGTGGATAACACGGTGTAGGCAACACCGATTTTTGTCGTTGTTCTCTGTACTGACAGCACTCCAAATTTACAAAAAAATTTGCTCAATGTTAAAATTGACCGGAGTTCTCCTTTAATAAGTGACATCAGTGATCATTTGCCCATATTTACAGTGTTTGATAGCGATTGTAAGCCTCATCAGGAACCATTAAGCAAATTCAAAAGATTAAGATCAGAAGAATCCTTGAATGTTTTTAAGAATGATTTATTTGCACAAAATTGGGATGGTGTATATGATAAGAGCAATGTACATGATGCCTATGATGAGTTTATGAGAATATTTAAAAACCTATATGACAAAAATTGTCCATTGAAGAAAATATGTACAATTTCAAAGAAAAAAGGACATCCCTGGATTACAAAGGGATTGAAAAATGCAATCAAAAAGAAGAATTTGCTTTATAAGGAGTTTTTTAAACAAAGAACTAAAGAGGCGGAAAATAAATATAAGAAATATAAAAATAAATTGACTAATATCTTGAGAAAAACTAAGAAAGATTATTACAATAAATTAATAGAAAATAAGAAATCTGATGTGAGGAAAATTTTGAAAATATTGAATAAAGTAATAAAAAAATCTTCTGGCCAGTTAAGTTATCCTGAATATTTTAATATGGGAGACAAAGACAATTATAATATGACAGAGGTGGCAAATACTTTCAATGCATTTTTTGTTAATATTGGGAAAGATCTGGCAGAAAATATTCCTGACCCCAGAAATGATCAATATGGTTATTGCTCTATTGAAAGAAATTTAAATGCAATGTTCCTTTCTCCGGTGGAGGAAAGCGAGATAATTCAAATTGTTTCAAAATGTAAGAATAAAACTTCAAATGATTGTAACAATGTTGATATGACGGTGGTGAGAAATGTTATTGATGCCATTTCAAAACCTCTTACCTATATTTACAACTCATCATTTCAATCTGGCACATTTCCTAATCAAATGAAAATAGCAAAGGTCATTCCGCTCTATAAATCTGGAGACAAACATCAATTTACAAACTATAGACCGGTTTCTCTGCTTCCACAATTCTCAAAAATTCTAGAAAAACTTTTTATCACTCGTCTTGACAACTTTTTGGAAAAAAATAATATACTTAATGAATGCCAGTATGGATTTAGAGCAAAAAGGGCAACATCACTTGCATTGTTAGACTTTATAGAAGAAATATCAAGTTCAGTATGTGGGATTGCAAATTTATTAAAATGTTTAATTTAGGTTTACACTGAATTTAGCATGTTAAGTTTAGGTATAAATTATTATTAGCAGAGTTTTCTAGCAAAAAGACTCCGGTCAGTCCTGTTTTACTGAAACTCTTAATGACTCTCGGAGTTTGTGTTTTAGCAAGAGTCCTGCCAGTCCTGTACTCGGGTCTCAGCATTTGAATAGATATGCTGAGTGAATTAGGGTGGGCAGCACTCTCAGTCTAGAACCGGTTCCTAAACCTGTCTTTTTGGTTCCTGCCCCTAAATGTATATAAACTGTAAGAGAACATTTAACTTATGACTTAACACTTAACACTTGGTGACTGCAGCTACCGACAGCTCGTGTTTTCAATAAACAATCCTGCTGAAGAAACAATCAAGTCTCCTGGGGCCTCATGTACAAAGACTTGCGTTGAATTCATACTAAAACATTGCGTACGGACAAAGCTGTAAATGTGCGTACGCACAAAAAAACCCAGATGTATGAATCTCTGCGTACGAAGGATCCCACGCATATTCTCTTTGTACATCCCAGTTAACGTAAAATTGAGCGCACATGCACGAGCACAACGCCCCACCCAGTCTCCTCCCTTAATTAAATTAATTTAAATATGGTAATGAGTCCACTTTGGCAAAAGAAACAGTAAGAAATCGTGACAAGAAACGAAACTTTACAGAAAGTGAATTGGAGGTGCTACTATCGGAGGTAGAAACGAAAAAAAAAATGTTTTATTTGGAAGTATGTCCTCCAGAATTAATAACAAAATGAAAAAAAATATGAGTGGGAGAGTTTGGCTGATGTCGTCAATGCGGTGGGATCTGAAAGTCACACTGTAGAGTAGACTGCTACAGTTGAGAAACTTTTTTGCGTTTTGATTTTTCATACAAAAATAGACACTGAAAAGTTGAGACACCAATTTATAATGATGTGAAGGTAACTAACCATTCATTGAAAATATTAAAAATAAAGACAAATAAAGAAAATAACAATTGGGCAACATTTTTGTTTATTCATCCATTTATATTCATTCATTTTATTTAAATTAGCACTGGTTAAAATGTATAAAGCAGGAACAAGATATGTAGCAATATTTATTAATAATACACAGTTTAAATATCACAAATATCACATTTTATTTTCATTTGTGTCCTATGCTGGCTATTACGGCGTTTAAACTGTTATCATAACACTGAACAACTAAACAGTGTGTTTCCTAATAGAACTTTATCGAGGGTACAGTAGATAAGTGTCTCAACTATCCCCCGCTGGCCATCTCGCACATTTCTCTAGATTTTGCATTTACCTTGCATGACACAATAGCCTACCATGAAATATGCCAGTTTTTAGGGCACAGAATAACGTTTGTGGTGATACCAGTTACGTTTAACAGTCACATAAAGATAATAAGCTATTCATTGTGGAGAGTGCATGGTGAAGTGAACGTCATATCTTAGAAAAAAAAAAAAAAAATTCCGGATATCTTCGGATCGGAGACGCGTCCGTTGTTCAAATTTCCCACGATCAAAGAGGACACTAATACGCACGTGCACATCAAAAATCACAACTTGGCTTGCTGCGAACGCAAGTTATTTAAGGTGTCTCAACTGTACACCGTCTACCCTAAATGACCTTAAAAAGAAATGGTCTGATATAAAGGTGGACATTAAACCAAAGCTGTCATTGCCATAGACTAAGGGTTGTATCAGTTTGCATATGCTTTTATATGTTCTTACTTAATTGCAAAATTTATAGAAGAATATTCCCATAAGGCTCGTGTGACAATATATGACAATTATTTTATAAATAGCAAATTAATAGTAATGCTTCCCACGGTTGGTGGTGCGATCCGGGTGCGATAGACTTGTAGAACAATTCGTTGTGTAATGTTTGCAACTTCACTTTATTGCCTGTAAGAGTCGCCAACGGACAAAAACAATGAGAAATGTACGTACGCCAGACATGAAATTGGCATGGAGGAACGCACATTCTCGCGTTAAATTCACTGTTAGTACATCCGACCGTGAGCGTGAAAGCTGGCGTACGCAAAGTTTTTGTGCGTACGCAAGATTGATACATGAGGCCCCTGGTCTTCGATTCTGAGTTTACAACAATTTGTTGCCGCGACCCGGATGGAGAAAAAGGAAACTCAAAGAACTTCAAGCTCAAAGATCTGAATCGTGAAACTTCAAGCACAACAAAAGATCTGACAAAGATTGCCAGACTGAATCTTTCCAGCTTCCTCCAGATTGAAAACTTCAAGCTCCAAAAAGATCTCAAAGCCTGACTGAGTTCCAGACTGAATCTTGAAACTTCAAGCTCAAAGATCTCAACAAAGCTGACTGAGTTCCAGACTAAATAGTTCTGTACAACCAACGATTCGGTGAGTTTCACTCCATTCAAAGAACCGCTACAGACCAGTATATGTGTTTATCCTCTGCGCCGTTCAGAGAAGAGTTAACAGACTAAGTGATTTAACTAAGTTAACTAAGTGATCCTCTAAAAAAGTTTTTTTTTAGAGATGAAAGATATCCTCTGCCAGTCAGGGAAGATTAACATTACAAGTTAATATTGTTTTATCCTCTGCTTTATCAGGGACGGTTAGCATATGTGCTAATATTTTGGTTTATCCTCTGTTTCAGGCAGGGAAGATTTTAGCGTAAATTGCTAATATTTTGTTTATCCTCTGTTCTTGTAGGCAGGGAAGTTAAGTGTGAAGTGTTGGTCATTTGGAGAGTTTACAATAGCTGATGTGTTAACAAGTGTACCTTCTGTGTAGACACTAGAGAGAAGTTTTAGTGTTTTTGATTGTGTGACAAAGAAAACTCACAAAAAATGTTTAGGAAAAATGCTAGACTGATCCCCACTACTGAAAAAGATGGTCGTGCAACTCCTTTGTGGTCAGAAAATGAATTTAAAAAATTTTTAGGAGAACAAATGGAACTAATAGTCACTGAAAAAGTTAGACAGGAACTCACCCAGACAAAACTTGGTCAGTAGATGAGTGTAAAAAGGTGCTTGGAGCAAGCATCCGCAAAAACAATGTGAAGGGCATTATTTGTTGTCACAGAGAATGAGCTAGAGAAACAGATCAATGAGCTCCGTGCTAGAATATCTTCGTTGACTAAGAAATTGAACCGCAACAAAGCTATAGGAAAAACTGATGTAGAAGAAGTTAGTCAGCCGGATAACATTTACCCTGATTTACAAGCTTTCTTTGAAACAGATGAAGCCATTCAATCAGTAACTGATGAGCCTGTAGACTCAGTAAAGGTATGTGGGGCAAGGAGAAGATCTCAGGGAATTGAGGGAACTGAAAATGTTCCTCTCAACTCTTCTGTTGTCCAAATACAAACTGTTGCCAAAGCACTAGGCCCTAAAGATGTAGAGAGACTATCCCAGAGTTTGCCCTGAGCACGCACAAATTTTTCTGAATTTAGAAGAGCATTGATCAGTAAAATGCGTCTTTACGACATGTCGTTGCCAGAAGTTACACAGCTGATGTCACAAATTCTAACTGAATCTGAATTCAACAGTTTTGAGTCTGCTGTTATTTCTGAACTGCAACATGCCAGTAAAGGCGATTTGAGAGAAGGTGTTTTAAAAATCCTAAAGAATCTTTTAGGACCCAAAATAGATTGGTCAAAAGTTACTAGATGTGTACAAAAGAAAGGAGAGACTATAAGTGAATACACTGAAAGATTTTGTCAGGCAGCGGCAACGTACAGTGGAATAGTAGAGGATTCTGAAAGTGTACTAGATGATAGAGGAGCTCTAATCCGTATTTGGGCAGATGGTCTTATAGCTGAGTACAGATCAGCCTTGCCATTCCTCGAAATTACGTGGGCTAACGGAACTCTCAGAAGTAACCTAGACAGGTTAGCTACATGGGAAAGAGATGCTGATGTTAACCCTTGTGTGGTGTTCATATTTTTGTTACTCAGCCAGTGTTCGTGGGTCTGGTGGACCCGCTGCATTTTTGGGTTTTTAATTCAACACAATCAAAAATATTATGTTAAAATACTCAACATATGTTTACTTCATCCCAATTACAAGCAATATAAACAGCATATATGGTTAATATTTTCTCTTTACCTTTGTTAGATCACATTTAAGAATTGCAACCTCGTGTGGGAATGGCAGGAGTAGAAACTCAAAACTCACTCTTGCACTCTTTCACACTTACACACAATCTCTCTCTCACACGCACGCACACACACACTCATGCACACACATACACACACCCACAACACACACACAGACACACACAACACACACCCACAACACACACACACAGACACACACAAAACACACACACACACACACACACACTCACTTGGATATGTGGTGTACGGTCACTCTCCATAGGCATAATGGTTTTTCTAATGTACAAACTGTATAATCTATCCCCCTACACGAACCCTACCCCTAAACCTACCAATCACAGAAAACTTTTGGCATTTTTTGAATAAAAAACAACAACATTTAGTATGTTTTTTAAGCCGTTTGGTTTGAGGACACAGATGTCCTCATAAACCATGTTTGCATCGGACCCCTTCCTGACGTTGGCTCCAGGCCTGTTAATGGCATGAGAAAAAGTAGATGTGACAGGCCTCCGCCCAGTCGAACAGGTTAAGGCGATGTACTAGAAATCCTTTGGGGTCTCCCCACGCAGGTTCGAATCCTGTAGACTACGTTTGACAGCATGCGCCTGCTTTAGGTTGCAAGCTTGTGGAGGCCTTGCTAAAAGTTTATAAAAAGAAAAAAGTCACTGTGAGAATATTACCCTTGAAAAGGGTTAGGTTGGTAAGAAACGGTTTTGTCTGCAAGCTAAAGATGACAAGGGCCCTTTTGTACGCAGCGACACATCAGGGAGACCGGTAGCTCGCCGTGATTGTATAGTGGTTAGTACTCTGCGTTGTGGCCGCAGCAACCCAGGTTCGAATCTGGGTCACGGCAAGTCACGGGTCACGGCACTTGAAATTGAGCTCCACCTCACCCCGTCCTTCAGACCACTTTCTTTTCCTATTTTTTTGCACGGTGCGCCCTTGACGTGCTCTTGATGTTTGAGTGAATTGCCACTGGGACCTTCTTTGAGAGCATGAGCTCTCAGGTTTGAACCCTTAGAGAAAAGACTGAAAACGAAACGCTCCCGTTTAGTTTGGAAGAATATTGCTTCAGAGAGAATATGGTGCTGGTATATTTTCTAATCGCCAGGTGTCAGTACACTCGCTGGCTGTTACCTAGAGTGCAGTGGACTTGCTATTTTCTCCAAACAACTGCGCCTTTGAAGCAAGTTTACAATAACCATAAGAGCATTAAAGCGTGTCAAGGTGCTTTCCAGACAAGAAGCTGTGAGTTTTTGTTCTTTTTCCTAGCATTATTGTCGGTTGATTATTATTATCCGTCTAATAGGCTGCATTCCCACGAATGCGCAAATATATTTTGACATAGCAGACGTTTGAACGGCCGTTCTTAATCGTCGAAGAAGGGAGCGCGATGCATGGGAGAAACGTCTGTTTTTTCAGCCGCTACCATTCATTTCGCTGCGCGTTCCCATGCAACGCGCACGCGACATGAGAAAGGGCCCGGATAGCTCAGTCGTAGAGCATCAGACTTTTAATCTGAGGGTCCAGGGTTCAAGTCCCTGTTCGGGCGATCGAGCCTCTTTATTTTGTGGAGCGCTACGTTTTGCTGTCGAGTTCTTGCTGACCTGCGCTGGCCTCGGGCAGCGACGCTGCAAGGCACCAAGCAAAATGACGTGCCCCCTTCGGCCAGCTTGTAGTCGTGGCCGAGTGGTTAAGGCGATGGACTAGAAATCCATTGGGGTCTCCCCGCGCAGGTTCGAATCCTGCCGACTACGTTTGACAGCATGCGCCTGCATTAGGCTGTAACCTTCTGGAGGCCTTGCTACAACCTGGTCAGGGTTGTCTTTGTGTCACTTTTCGAGACAGCCAGCACGTCTGTCTGTGCCAGTAGCACTTTTAGCCAGCGGCCGAGCTTCAGCAACCTGATGGGTTGAGGTTCTATGCCCGACCAGTGTGCCTTCGATGGCGGTACCTGACATCCAAAAGTCTGTAAAATCTATCCAATACAATGACGAGTTCCTTCTTTTAAAAACCAATTACGTTACGAGCTCCATTTTTGCCCGTCCAATGAAATGGCAAGGTCCATTTTTCATAGACCAATCACCGCACATAGTCCATTTTTGTCCATCTTTGAGCAAATTCCATCCAATCTCCGCTCATATTCTCTCCATTTTTGTCAGTCCAATGAAATGGCAAGGTCCATTTTTCATAGACCAATCACCGCACGTAGCACAATCTCCGGTGTTAGGCTATTTATATACCGCAAGCTGCTCAGGTATGTTATTTATAGTTATTATATTTATTGTTATTTACAGTTATTGTATTTATCGTTAATGAAATGAATGGCTTACGTTTTCTGTATTTTAGGAATAGCAAGATTGGCTCCGTAAAATTACCTTACGATTACCTCAACTGATAAGGTAAATTAATTGTCATTGTGTAAATAATAGGGTAACTTAGCTGCTAAGTTATCAGTTGCTAGGCTAATTGCCGCAGCTCTATTTGTAATGTAAATAGTTTTATCCGGTGTTGTCTGACTTTGTGTAACTTCAGTCAGCAAGCAAACCTTATTGTTTTTTTAACGTCACCTAACTTATACCTAACTTATTTTTGTCAGTAACGTTAATTATTATTATTTTTTTCTGACAGCATTACTTGCAATTATACAAGATAATATAGTAAGATAGCATATTTGATAGTGTATGTTACTTCATGGGACATGGATAAATCAATGTACAATAAAGCTCATTGTACTAAATTGATTATCTGAACACACAAAATAAATTTGGATAATGTTTAACTTTTGGGTGTTTTGTTTAACCTGTGGTCAAAAATGACCAGTCATTAGAAGTGAATGAATGAATGAGAATATAATAAATGTATAAAAATAAATTCAGCCACATGCCCATTTATCAGATGGACACAGTTGAAATAACACAATGTTTAATCTGAGTATTTGTTATAGTCAAAATAATCCATACATTATGCTTTTTACTCCAAAACAAGTTATATGAGCCCAGGTCAATGAGGCATACAGGCCATAAATAGCAAATAGAAGTTCAAAACTTGTAGGCTAATGTTTACAAAAACTTAAGTTGAAAAGATCTATCACAACATTAGGTGATGATATACAGTATGTATTATTTTGGATTTATAAACTGCTATAATGTGGCGGTCATTTTAGACCAGGAACACAAAACTAGCTAACATGAAATGAACACAACAGGAGGGTTAATGCCGTATTGCCGGGCTACAATGGCAGTTAGTGTAACATGTCCTGTATTGTTTCAGGCAACGACATGGCTTCAACTAAGTCACACAAAGGCATGAGCGATGCTGACTGGCTTGCGCGTCTGGAGAGTTTTGCCCGAACAGGAGTTTGGCCATCGAGGGAGGGGAATAGACCTTCTCCCCGACAAAAAAGATGGCATAGTTGTATCAGAAGGTAAATTATGCAGCTAGATTCATGGGTGAACTAATAAACTCGTATAATAATAAATTGTGATATTTTTATTTATGTGTATGGATATGTAATTATTTACAATGTAAATACACAGTTTTGAGAAAACATGGACTACAGTGTCATAGCTACACTTTATGTTCACAGATAGAAAAATGCCCTCTGCAAATGAGGGGGCAGACCACCCTTCTGAAGGAAGCTCAGAAGTGTATTTGTGGATTTCACAAGGTAACTTCAATTAGCCTAGTTCAAGTTGCATATGTTCATGTGTTTGCAATATCAATGTGTCTTTATATCTAAAATTAGGCATTAGGAGGACTGTATAATATTATGTGTGTAGTATATCTTAATGCATGTATCACAGGTTCATCCACCAGTCACAGTGGATGCATCACAGAGCGCCCCTTCCCAAAGCACACCCTCCATCAGTGATGTGTCACATCCTGCAAAGAAACCCAAGCTGACTTTGTCAATGGTGAGCAGACCTTACGATTGCAGGTATCACTGCAGACATTGAAACATCTCAACATTTTCCTATATTTTCCTAACATTTTCCTTTCAGTTTGAAAAGTCAAGGTTTGGAGGCTCACATGTGGCAGCAGCGAAACCAAATTTAAGCATCCAGAGGAAAACCTCTCAGGTTAATATGAAAGACATCATGACTTATTTTATCATGACACTACATCATTTTATTTCATAAAAAAATGCAATCCCCTTAACAGATTAATCATAACGTTTGACTCCACAGACATTAGAGCACTCCAGTTCAGCCGCAGCTTCATGCCCACCCTCTGATCCTTGTCCTCCTCTATCCCCCAAACCTCATCGGCCTGTCATCAAGTCCTCCTCTTCCTTCTTCCTTCCTCCAGCTCAGAGATCACAACACACCAAAGAAACAGCAACACCATCGATTCATTCTGAGTTTGCTGTTGTGAGGAGCCCAGTAAGATGTCATTCAAAATATAAACATGCCTTTGTCATTTAATGCTCTCTTAACTTTTATTTAAACCAATGTTTTTGATAATATCAGCAGCAGGTCTCATCTCAGCCAGAAGACCCTGCAGATCTCCCACTACTGTGGCCACAGACAATGCCACAGCAGGACCAGAAGTGGGTGTCGGAAGCACTTTTTAGGGTTGGTGCAAAGGGTAAACTGGAGCTGCGTGAAAATCTGCAGTTGTGGTATCACCCCCCACCACCAGCCCTGTTGTATCACCAAGCTCCAGCACCTGATCGATTTTTTTCACAGCGGCTCTTGCTCTGGATGCCATATAGGCTATGGAAGGTGCGGCTCCAGTGTACTAATCCTGCCTGTGCCAGGCATCAGCTGTGTGGTGGTGGTCTGCACAGGAGAGTACGACAGGTGTTAGATATTGACAGATACTACAACCTGGTGACAGAGACCCTGATCTGTACCAGATGTAGAACCAGCTACCTGTCCTGGAGTCATGCTGTGTTGCAGCAGTTGGACCTGGCCCATCGATCTGAATTCAGGATCATCCTCACACGCAAGTAAATATTTTGCAGCTCATATGCTACATTTTTTGATAAATACTTCTTACAATAATTAGATACCTGATAATAAGATACTTGAATAAATACTTTTTTTCCAAGGTATGCCTGTGACATTCGAGTTATTCGCTTGTTGCGTGAGAGGGGCATGGGGAATGGCCCAGTGAGGATCATCGGCCAGCTGAGGGAGAACCACAGTGAGGAGTGGTTAAAACGTGTGGCTCGGGACACATCAGAGTGTGTGGCCTTTTTAGATAAGCCTGGCCTGCAGCCACTGCACTTCCAGGAACCACCACCACTTGCTCCAGTACCCAGCTACAAATGGCTCCTCACTGTATACAGTCAGGACATCCTCAACAGGCTCGATCACATCAAGGCCAGCATCACATCCACGTATGGATCAATTTTAAAAATGGATTCAACTAAGAAGGTTAGATGAGCTGCTTTAATGACTGTACTCCTTTCTATAATGAATTGTTAGACCAAAATAGCTTTATTTTTCAATGTTACTGATTTGGATGTATGTTGTATTATTTGCTATGTTTATTGTTTCTTTTAGATCACCAAGAAGTTGAGTGGGCCTGCGAAAGGCACAGCACAGTGGCTTACCTCAGTAGGCAATGAGGTAGGTCAGGTGCTGATGAGTGTCCTGACTGCGAATGAAGGGGCTGGGTTAGACCTCATGGCTGCAGGGCTGATGGAGAGGTACCAGAGAGCTGGTGTTGATCCTCCCACTATCCTGTATGTGGACTGTGACTGTTGCAAGGAAGTGGGAGAGACTAAACTGAAGAGACGGTTCAGCAGCTGGCCCGATGTCATCGTTCGCCTAGACATTTGGCATTTTATGCGCCGTTTGGCAGTAGGGTGCACCACTGATGCCCACCAGTTGTACCCTACTTTTATGTCTAGGTTGTCGTCCTGTATTTTTCAGTGGGACGCAGGGGATCTCACTCTGCTGAGAAGGGCCAAGCGGGAGCAACTCACCCAACAGGGCTGGCCTGCAATGACAGCGGCAGAGCTTGACCGTCATATAAGCAAAGATGAGCTGGCCCAACACTGCAGGAGGAGAACACGAGGAGAGGAAACCACTATCCGCCTCCTTGATATGCTCATCAGAGAGCTCATGGGTGGCAAGGGGAATGACGCCCTTGGTGTTCCTCTCCTTGACAGTGTGAGGATGCAGCACATCTGGCATGTCCAGAGACGGCACGTCACCTGTATCCAGGACCCTCCAGATGTGCCACTCTACACGGAAACTGGAACCATAAACAAGGGTGGGATGGTTCTAAAAACGTATAGGTGTGCCAGAGGCTCCACATCCCTGGAATCATTTCACTGCCACCTAAACAGATTTATTCCAGGTTTGTCATGACAGATTATACCACATCTTGCCACAAATTCCTGTTTATTTAGATATTTGTTTATATCAGTTAACAGATTATATTTTCTCTTTTGCAGTTTCTTAAAACAATGTTTGGCTTTTTATTTATTTTTCTAGGGAACAGCGCAAACAGCCTGAACTTCCAGATTTACCTCCTGGAAGGTTTGTTACGCTGGAATCAGGACCGGGCTGCTGCTGCTGTTGCAGGTGGAAGTTCAACCCTCCGTACTTACACAGGGGAGCTGGTTTACTCTGTCAATGAGAACTACAACAAGTTGTGTGGCAGGAAATTGGTCCCTTGCTTCACTCCACCTGCAGTATACACAGGTAAATATATTTTGATAAATGCAGTTCACAATGTTCACAAATTCAAGTGTTTCTGGACAAAAATTATGTAATTTTTGACAGATCAGAGAAAAATAATACTACCAGAATTTTTGTACACTGGATTCTGTGTCCTAGGTGTCAGGATAGAAAATAAAATTAATACTAGAATATAGAGTAACCCTGTCTTTTTATGATGCCCTCTGAATTACAGATTTTTTGTTCATGCACAAGCTGACAACAAAAAGATTTACTGCATTTTAATAAACCTTTCTGATTAATTTCCTTTAAAAATGTTTCCTGTTCCAAATATTTCCTCAGGGGAGCTCATTGGAGTGCAATATTTGTTGAGGCAGAATAGTCAGCCCCTGGAGGACATGTGCCCTACCTCCGATAGGACCTCTCAGCTGCTGGAGGAGATAGATGTGGAGGAGCAAGGGGAAGAGGATGAGGGTTTCATTGATTTGTTGGGAGAGGAAGCCACAGTGACAAATCTTGTGGCATTAGATGACTCATTCCTTATAGATCCACCAGTCCCACCCGCTGCACCACTGCCCTGTTTCCAGGCTCCACCAGTGCCCGGTATCCAGACTCCATCAGCTGCACCACTGCCCTGTTTTCAGGCTCCACCAGTGCCCGGTATCCAGACTCCATCAGCTGCACCACTGCCCTGTTTCCAGGCTCCACCAGTGCCCGGTATCCAGACTCCATCAGCTGCACCACTGCCCTGTTTTCAGGCTCCACCAGTGCCCCGTCTCCAGACTCCATCAGCTGCACCACTGCCCTGTTTTCAGGCTCCACCAGTGCCCCGTCTCCAGACTCCATCAGCTGCACCGCTGCCCTGTTTCCAGGCTCCACCAGTGCCCCGTCTCCAGACTCCATCAGCTGCACCACTGCCCTGTTTCCAGGCTCCACCAGTGCCCGGTTTCCAGACTCCATCAGCTGCACCACTGCCCTGTTTCCAGACTCCATCAGCTGCACCACTGCCCTCAGCAATGGTAAAATGTTCTTTTCTAGACCAATTGTTTCTAATTTATTTGCCCTTAAGCAGCAAATCCACAAACTCACTTAACATGTAATTAGCATGTAATTATCTAACCAACAGTTATGTTTTTCCAGGCTGTTGACAAGCACTGCATTCCTGGAATGGATCGGGTGGATGAGTTGGCGGAGTGTCTGGTGGAGCTGCGCACACAGGCGAGCCTCACACTTACCAACCAACAAGTTGCAACCATTGTGGGTTTGTGGCAGAACCTGGACCAATTTGACAAAGACAGGGTGATGTATGCTGCTCGTCATCAAGACAGGCTACTTACAGGACGTTTTAGGTCCCCTAAAAAGAAAGCTGTCTTTACTCCTGGTGTCGACAGCACAAAGAGATGTGTTTTGGGTTCCAGTGGCTCTCCAGCACAGTGGCCTAATTGTTGTCGCCTTGTTGAATTGATTTTCATAAGGTTGTGTGACATCCACCGAAGCCCCAAAAAACAGAGGACACAATCTCTGTCAAGATGGGATCTAATTCTTCGCGATTACAGAAGAATTCGGCAGCTAATTCTGAGCAATGGAACGGTGATGAGCGAAACAACCCTTCAGCTAGTTGAGGTAAATCAGAGGACCCTTACAACGTGGCACAATGAACGTTTAAAGGGTCAGGAGGTCTCAGTGCTGTTGCAAGGGCTGGAGCTTCCTGAAGCACGTCCAGTGGCATTGGATGCTCTGCCTCCAGCACAAGTGCAGCCTGTTGTGCCTCCACAATATAGCCACCAGTTGCATAGCTACCAGATGCCACCAGACACAGCTGGACAGGCAAAGACCAAGTTTAGAAAGATCCAGCCCTCAGCTACCTGTACATCTGCCACAGCATTTTCATTTGAGCCATCAGCCTTACACCCTCAGCGTTCAGCCACATTCAGCCAGCTAAGGACAATTTATCCCAGGCCGACAGCTCCGCACCCATTGGTTCCTGACACACCCACTGCCCCTGTTGTGTCTCAGATGGTACTGTTGCCTTGCCCAGGCCCATTTTCCACCATTAACCCTGGAGCAATTTCCTCTGACCCACCTGCAAATGTCACAGCCACCCCAACCAAACGGTCATACAATCGTACTGTAAATGCAAATAAGTGCAGAAAGTGTGGCCAATTTCGTACACAAGAAACTGGCCATAGCCAGTACAAAGGCAAAATATTTTGCCCAAATAAAGAGACAATTACCAAGGAGCAGTGGTTACAGAATATGAGAAAATAACACTTGTGTGTCTGTGATTTATTCATTTTGCTCTCTTGGTTGGCTCAGCTCTTGTTTTTTTTAATGTTTTTTTTTTTTAATCTTCCAGACAGATTTAATTTTAAAGTATTATACTGTGCATTTTTTTTAAATCTTGTATTATTATTATGAAAACCATTTCAAGTAAAATACAAAAATATGTATATGTGAGTATGTATAAGGATGTATAATTACACTATAATACATATTGAAATATATAATAAATATTAAACAACAATAAACTATTATATATAAGTACAGTGCACATACAAATATTTTTATATACTTATATTTTATATAGTTCATACATTCTTATTTTTTAAACTTATTTTTATGTTTGTGTTCTTTTGTTGTTCCATATGGTGAATTTAGTACTTTTCCACATTTTTCTAATATGTA
>NC_137132.1:39568339-39570839 GCF_949319135.1 Squalius cephalus | reverse complement strand
TCCATCTCCAAGGTTTTTACAGCAGGCCCCTCATCGGACCCCTTCCTGACGTTGGCTCCAGGCCTGTTAATGGCATGAGAAAAAGTAGATGTGACAGGCCTGTGACAGGCCTCCGCCCAGTCGAACAGGTTAAGGCGATGTACTAGAAATCCTTTGGGGTCTCCCCACGCAGGTTCGAATCCTGCAGACTACGTTTGACAGCATGCGCCTGCTTTAGGTTGCAAGCTTCTGGAGGCCTTGCTAAAAGTTTATAAAAAGAAAAAAGTCACTGTGGGAATATTACCCTTGAAAAGGGTTAGGTTGGTAAGAAACGGTTTTGTCTGCAAGCTAAAGATGACAAGGGCCCATTTGTACGCAGCGACACATCGGGGAGACCGGTAGCTCGCCGTGATCGTATAGTGGTTAGTACTCTGCGTTGTGGCCGCAGCAACCCCGGTTCGAATCCGGGTCACGGCAAGATTTTCCGGGTGACCTTGAAATTGAGCTCCACCTCACCCCGTCCTTCAGACCACTTTCTTTTCCTATTTTTTTGCACGGTGCGCCCTTGACGTGCTCTTGATGTTTGAGTGAATTGCCACTGGGACCTTCTTTGAGAGCATGAGCTCTCAGGTTTGAACCCTTAGAGAAAAGACTGAAAACGAAACGCTCCCGTTTAGTTTGGAAGAATATTGCTTCAGAGAGAATATGGTGCTGGTATATTTTCTAATCGCCAGGTGTCAGTACACTCGCTGGCTGTTACCTAGAGTGCAGTGGACTTGCTATTTTCTCCAAACAACTGCGCCTTTGAAGCAAGTTTACAATAACCATAAGAGCATTAAAGCGTGTCAAGGTGCTTTCCAGACAAGAAGCTGTGAGTTTTTGTTCTTTTTCCTAGCATTATTGTCGGTTGATTATTATTATCCGTCTAATAGGCTGCATTCCCACGAATGCGCAAATATATTTTGACATAGCAGACGTTTGAACGGCCGTTCTTAATCGTCGAAGAAGGGAGCGCGATGCATGGGAGAAACGTCTGTTTTTTCAGCCGCTACCATTCATTTCGCTGCGCGTTCCCATGCAACGCGCACGCGACACGAGAAAGGGCCCGGATAGCTCAGTCGGTAGAGCATCAGACTTTTAATCTGAGGGTCCAGGGTTCAAGTCCCTGTTCGGGCGATCGAGCCTCTTTATTTTGTGGAGCGCTACGTTTTGCTGTCGAGTTCTTGCTGACCTGCGCTGGCCTCGGGCAGCGACGCTGCAAGGCACCAAGCAAAATGACGTGCCCCCTTCGGCCAGCTTGTAGTCGTGGCTGAGTGGTTAAGGCGATGGACTAGAAATCCATTGGGGTCTCCCCGCGCAGGTTCGAATCCTGCCGACTACGTTTGACAGCATGCGCCTGCATTAGGCTGTAACCTTCTGGAGGCCTTGCTACAACCTGGTCAGGGTTGTCTTTGCGTCACTTTTCGAGACAGCCAGCACGTCTGTCTGTGCCAGTAGCACTTTTAGCCAGCGGCCGAGCTTCAGCAACCTGATGGGTTGAGGTTCTATGCCCGACCAGTGTGCCTTCGATAGCTCAGCTGGTAGAGCGGAGGACTGTAGGTGGCAAGTTAGCAATCCTTAGGTCGCTGGTTCGACTCCGGCTCGAAGGAGGTCTTTTGTCCTTGCCCGTGCTTCTCGACGAGGCCGTCAGCGCTTGAGCTTGCAGTGGGGCATTTTGCAATTGCCGCCGGAGGGCAAAAGCTCATTCCCTGACCGGGAATCGAACCCGGGCCGCGGCGGTGAGTCCTAACCACTAGACCACCAGGGAAGGTCTGTCGACTAATTCCCCTCAAGCCCGGCTGTGGGCCTCTACCAGATTTTCCAGCAAGACCAATAAGGCTTGTATTTTCCTCCAGGAGAGGAGACGTCTCTGACCCTGGATCCCAGTTCTTCCGCTGAGAAACTGTCACAGGCTCTGTAGGAATATCCTAACAACACCTCAACTTGTCATGAAAACAAAGCAGCCGAGATCCCCAACATGTGAGGCCTCCATCTCCAAGGTTTTTACAGCAGGCCCCTCATCGGACCCCTTCCTGACGTTGGCTCCAGGCCTGTTAATGGCATGAGAAAAAGTAGATGTGACAGGCCTGTGACAGGCCTCCGCCCAGTCGAACAGGTTAAGGCGATGTACTAGAAATCCTTTGGGGTCTCCCCACGCAGGTTCGAATCCTGTAGACTACGTTTGACAGCATGCGCCTGCTTTAGGTTGCAAGCTTCTGGAGGCCTTGCTAAAAGTTTATAAAAAGAAAAAAGTCACTGTGAGAATATTACCCTTGAAAAGGGTTAGGTTGGTAAGAAATGGTTTTGTCTGCAAGCTAAAGATGACAAGGGCCCTTTTGTGCGCAGCGACACATCGGGGAGACCGGTAGCTCGCCGTGATCGTATAGTGGTTAGTACTCTGCGTTGTGGCCGCAGCAACCCCGGTTCGAATCCGGGTCACGGCAAGATTTTCCGGGTGACCTTGAAATTGAGCTCCACCTCA
>NC_137132.1:39558339-39560839 GCF_949319135.1 Squalius cephalus | reverse complement strand
AAACAAAGCAGCCGAGATCCCCAACATGTGAGGCCTCCATCTCCAAGGTTTTTACAGCAGGCCCCTCATCGGACCCCTTCCTGACGTTGGCTCCAGGCCTGTTAATGGCATGAGAAAAAGTAGATGTGACAGGCCTGTGACAGGCCTCCGCCCAGTCGAACAGGTTAAGGCGATGTACTAGAAATCCTTTGGGGTCTCCCCACGCAGGTTCGAATCCTGCAGACTACGTTTGACAGCATGCGCCTGCTTTAGGTTGCAAGCTTCTGGAGGCCTTGCTAAAAGTTTATAAAAAGAAAAAAGTCACTGTGGGAATATTACCCTTGAAAAGGGTTAGGTTGGTAAGAAACGGTTTTGTCTGCAAGCTAAAGATGACAAGGGCCCATTTGTACGCAGCGACACATCGGGGAGACCGGTAGCTCGCCGTGATCGTATAGTGGTTAGTACTCTGCGTTGTGGCCGCAGCAACCCCGGTTCGAATCCGGGTCACGGCAAGATTTTCCGGGTGACCTTGAAATTGAGCTCCACCTCACCCCGTCCTTCAGACCACTTTCTTTTCCTATTTTTTTGCACGGTGCGCCCTTGACGTGCTCTTGATGTTTGAGTGAATTGCCACTGGGACCTTCTTTGAGAGCATGAGCTCTCAGGTTTGAACCCTTAGAGAAAAGACTGAAAACGAAACGCTCCCGTTTAGTTTGGAAGAATATTGCTTCAGAGAGAATATGGTGCTGGTATATTTTCTAATCGCCAGGTGTCAGTACACTCGCTGGCTGTTACCTAGAGTGCAGTGGACTTGCTATTTTCTCCAAACAACTGCGCCTTTGAAGCAAGTTTACAATAACCATAAGAGCATTAAAGCGTGTCAAGGTGCTTTCCAGACAAGAAGCTGTGAGTTTTTGTTCTTTTTCCTAGCATTATTGTCGGTTGATTATTATTATCCGTCTAATAGGCTGCATTCCCACGAATGCGCAAATATATTTTGACATAGCAGACGTTTGAACGGCCGTTCTTAATCGTCGAAGAAGGGAGCGCGATGCATGGGAGAAACGTCTGTTTTTTCAGCCGCTACCATTCATTTCGCTGCGCGTTCCCATGCAACGCGCACGCGACACGAGAAAGGGCCCGGATAGCTCAGTCGGTAGAGCATCAGACTTTTAATCTGAGGGTCCAGGGTTCAAGTCCCTGTTCGGGCGATCGAGCCTCTTTATTTTGTGGAGCGCTACGTTTTGCTGTCGAGTTCTTGCTGACCTGCGCTGGCCTCGGGCAGCGACGCTGCAAGGCACCAAGCAAAATGACGTGCCCCCTTCGGCCAGCTTGTAGTCGTGGCTGAGTGGTTAAGGCGATGGACTAGAAATCCATTGGGGTCTCCCCGCGCAGGTTCGAATCCTGCCGACTACGTTTGACAGCATGCGCCTGCATTAGGCTGTAACCTTCTGGAGGCCTTGCTACAACCTGGTCAGGGTTGTCTTTGCGTCACTTTTCGAGACAGCCAGCACGTCTGTCTGTGCCAGTAGCGCTTTTAGCCAGCGGCCGAGCTTCAGCAACCTGATGGGTTGAGGTTCTATGCCCGACCAGTGTGCCTTCGATAGCTCAGCTGGTAGAGCGGAGGACTGTAGGTGGCAAGTTAGCAATCCTTAGGTCGCTGGTTCGACTCCGGCTCGAAGGAGGTCTTTTGTCCTTGCCCGTGCTTCTCGACGAGGCCGTCAGCGCTTGAGCTTGCAGTGGGGCATTTTGCAATTGCCGCCGGAGGGCAAAAGCTCATTCCCTGACCGGGAATCGAACCCGGGCCGCGGCGGTGAGAGCGCCGAATCCTAAACACTAGACCACCAGGGAAGGTCTGTCGACTAATTCCCCTCAAGCCCGGCTGTGGGCCTCTACCAGATTTTCCAGCAAGACCAATAAGGCTTGTATTTTCCTCCAGGAGAGGAGACGTCTCTGACCCTGGATCCCAGTTCTTCCGCTGAGAAACTGTCACAGGCTCTGTAGGAATATCCTAACAACACCTCAACTTGTCATGAAAACAAAGCAGCCGAGATCCCCAACATGTGAGGCCTCCATCTCCAAGGTTTTTACAGCAGGCCCCTCATCGGACCCCTTCCTGACGTTGGCTCCAGGCCTGTTAATGGCATGAGAAAAAGTAGATGTGACAGGCCTGTGACAGGCCTCCGCCCAGTCGAACAGGTTAAGGCGATGTACTAGAAATCCTTTGGGGTCTCCCCACGCAGGTTCGAATCCTGCAGACTACGTTTGACAGCATGCGCCTGCTTTAGGTTGCAAGCTTCTGGAGGCCTTGCTAAAAGTTTATAAAAAGAAAAAAGTCACTGTGGGAATATTACCCTTGAAAAGGGTTAGGTTGGTAAGAAACGGTTTTGTCTGCAAGCTAAAGATGACAAGGGCCCATTTGTACGCAGCGACACATCGGGGAGACCGGTAGCTCGCCGTGATCGTATAGTGGTTAGTACTCTGCGTTGTGGCCGCAGCAACCCCGGTTCGAATCCGGGTC
>NC_137132.1:39525839-39540839 GCF_949319135.1 Squalius cephalus | reverse complement strand
AAAAGAATGGCTGTTTGATTGTTTGGATTTATTTACAACACAACATAATCCAAAGATACACAACAAATGACAAAAAAGCAGTCATTGAAAACAATGATCCAAAGACAGAGACCTTTGTGCCATTCCTAAAAACATTGTACATACCTTTCATTTCCAAGGTGTTTGATTCACTTTACCATGTTCATGTACAGAGACTCATGTGAATGTTGAAGTCAGCAGGAAGTCAGCAGGAAAAAAAAGTGAACATACTGATATCAAGAGAAAGGCCTGCAAGATTTTGGGAATAAATTTTAGATTTTTCCGGTTAAAATTGCTTTTTAAAATTCACAGAATACACACACACACACACACACACACACAAATGTTTCCAACAATATATAATATAATGAACACCAGGTTTGTTGTGCCTTGTAGGCATAGGCTATGCACAGTGCTGCATAAAGTAAAATAATAATAACAATAACCTATAGCAGCCTATAAATCTTCCAAAAGATTTCAGTAACAACTAAGCTAGAGAAAAATATATTTATTATCATGTTACTTCAAATGTTTCCATTCGTTATGATGATATGAAATGAGATAATAGTAAAAACATGAAGCCGTTTGGTGCGTTTTGCTTTGCAAACGCGATCGCGATCCAAAATATGATACATTCAAACGCGATCGCGCTCAAATATAAAACATTATGGTTACCATATACATATCTACGTTTGAGCAGATATCCACAAGCACAGTAACAGTAAACACGGGTCTAAATATTATAATATTCACCATATATCTAGCAACAGTTCAACTGCAATGTGAAATTTATGCAACAATAACAAACTAATATGTAAGAATTTCTTACCTTACATCTTTCTTGTCTTCAAATCACGTTCTTCTTCTTCTGAGGTAAATCCAATGTAAGCTCACGGCGCGTCTTTCAAACTCGACGAAAAGCAGAGACTTGTGAAGTGTTTTGGTGTTTTGTTTTAGAGGTAATGAGCGCGTTCGCGTTCCATGTGGAGATTTGCATGTCAATCTCTTTTGCGCGAGTGGGCGTGGTCGAATTAAAAATAATTAGAAAGCGTTTGAGAAGCTGGACATCTTGTTGGTTTTATACAAATTACTTAAACATATTTGTTTTCAGTTTGAATCCGATCATTTAAAAGTACACACTTAAATGTTTATAAAGGTATATGGCTCATAAATGTGTGACAAGTATTCGCTGAGTTTTGTTTCAGTTTATAGACGTGCTCAAGAAAAAAAAGTTCACCGCGACGGAGAGGCAGAACGCACACCCTGTTTATTTTCTTTATTTTACAAAAGCACAATGTTTTGATTTGATTGTAAGTGGACACATACAAAAGTAGAAATATCACAGATTCTTTTTTTATATTTCGTTTTTCTGTATGACCATAAATGACGGAGTAATTTAAGTTTATAGTGCTACAATGAGAAAAAAATCCAGCAAAACGCGTCGGCGCGTCTGCAGACCTCAGAGGGTTAAACTGTCAAATGGTGTAACCACAAAAAATTACCAATATCTAATATTTCATACCTCCTAGAGTTAATGCAATTGCATGAAATTAGTAGTTTATTTAGTAATATCCTATGAGAATATGTTTTATTATATTTATTTCTAAATTTAAATTATATGGGTTTTTCATTGTACTGACCAAGACCATATGCTGTAAACATCTTGTTTTATGTCTATTCTTTGACCATTTGAGTACAAATGGTTTAAACACCCATTATTACAGTGTAGTAGAGTATTAAATTATTTTTCATATTAACTTTTTTGTACACTATTAGTCTATTAATACTTTGTCTTTTAGACAAAATACTGGTTACACCAACTGACCATATAATGTCTACAGCAATAGGACAAGAAATTGACACAGAAAATAGGCATCAAGGTAAACTGAATTGGATATTTTAATATTCATGTCATTCATCATGGGTGAAAAGTTATTTGAGCGACAGAGTACAGTATGTTCAAATGGGTGAGTTTTTTTCTGGATGTCGTGATATTGCTTGTGGTGTCCCCCAGGGGTCAGTACTGGGCCCCAAATTGTTTAATTTGTACATTAATGATATTTTTACTGTTTCTCAGTTGGTTAAATGTGTATTGTTTGCTGATGATACAAACATTTTCTATAGTAACGTCAGTTTGGAGCGACTTATTAGTGTTATAAACAAAGAACTAAGTAAATTTAAAAAATGGATGGAAAGTAACAAATTATCCTTAAACCTAGATAAATCTAAAGTGATGTTTTTTGGAAAGTATCAAGCCGTTTCACAGAAACTGGTTGAGATAGATGGAGTTCAAATTGAAAATGTTCAGGAAATAAATTTTTTAGGTGTAACGATAGACCAGAAGTTAAGTTGGAATGCCCACATCAGACATATAACTACTAAAGTCTCCAAAAGCCTTGCTATAATTAGTAGAGTTAAACATATCCTTGATCAAAATGCACTCCATACCTTGTATTGTTCTTTAATACAGCCATATCTAATCTACTGTGTAGAGGTATGGGGCAATAATTACAAAAATGTAATACAATCACTTTTTTTGCTACAGAAAAGGGCTGTACGAATTATACACAAGGCTGCCTATTTTGAACACACAAATCCTCTCTTTCTTAAATCAAAGTTATTAAAAATGCAGGATCTCGTAAAATTATATAATGCACAGTTCATGTTTAAAGCATATCACTATTTATTACCTGTGAACATTCAAAACATGTTTTCTCATAAAGAGCAGTCGTACAGTTTGAGAGGTTTTGGGAACTTTGTGGTCCCAATGGCGGGTTCCACTAGGAGGAGTTTTTCTATGTCTGTATGTGGGGTTACTTTGTGGAATAATTTGGGGCTTGAATTTAAGCAATGTCAAAGCATTCACCTTTTCAAACGTCTTTACAAACAAAAGGTCTGGTCCCTTTACAATGATAATGAGGTTTGATTGTATTCATGTTGTGTGGAGTGTTGGATTAGTTGTTATTTACCCTTGTGGTATTACGTCTACCATTGTTGGTAGCTGTTCGTCATTGTTATGTACCCTTGTGGTATTCCGTCTACCATTGTTGGTATTTGATATTCATTGTTACCTGTGGTAATATCTGTATGAATATGTATAGTATGTATGTGTGGTTTTGCATATGTGCAACTATAATACTGTTTCTTAATGAGGTATTAATATTATACTATTATTTATTTTATATATATAAATAATTTTATTTTTACTTCTCTCTTTGAGGTAGCTGAAGCAGGAAGCAGCTATTTTGTTTGTATTCTTTGACAGACTGGGGTGGGGTTCAATAAGTTTTACTTCTCCCCACTCCATTTCAAGCATAAGTGTATAAGTTATTATTCTTACTATTATTCTTATTATTATTATGTTTTTTTTTTTTTTTTTTTTTTTTTTTTTTTTTTTGTTGTCACACTATTTGCTTGAAATAAAAGTACTGAATGAATGAATGAATGAATCATATTCCATATCAAAAAAACATTTCATAACATCATTGAAGAAACAGGATTAACTTGTGTTCTATTTGATTTCAGCTCAGTTCTCATTTAATTTCAGATAACCATTGTTTTCAAAGAGAGTGCGATAAAGTGTATGTGAGAGAGAATACGAGTGAGTTAAAGAGTGGGTATGATCATTTCTTAACAACCATAAAGAAACAGGATTGGCTTGTGTTATGATTTCAGTTCAGTTCTCATACAATTTCAGTTTGTAAAATAACAGCCATAGTTTTCAAAGATAGAGAGAGTGAGTGAGTGAGTGAGAATGTGTGTGTGTGTGTGTGTGTGAGAGAGAGAGAGGGAGAGAGAGAGAGAGAGAGAGAGAGAGAGAGAGTAATTGTTTTCCATTTCTTTCATCACTAAACTGTTTTGATTACATTTTTAATAACCGACAACCATCAGTGTGAGTTCATGCCATCTGATGAGATCTGAACAAATTATTTCACATTAACATTACAATATAAATGAAACAGTATCTCAGAAACTTAAGACTTGAAATATTCCTGACCAGATAAGTTGAGACTGTGGAAACAAAACATACAACCTTATATTGTAGCTGCTTAATTTCATATCTCTCTATCTGCCTGTCTGTCTGTCTGTGCATGTAGGCCTACATGTTACCTACAACAGCCTAATGACTGCCTCTTGTCCTATAGAGATGCCAAAGGAAGGAAAGCCAGATTCATTCTGGACCGGCGTCATGATGCTGTTTGCCCAGGGGAAATATACATTTTCCACTGGCCAGAGACCTGGGAGCAGACGTTGGAAGGCAGTGTTAGAGAGGATAAAGAATTGTCCCCTGACCCCTGCATTTGGCCTAACGGTCAGAAAAAAAATAAATTTTTGGGAAAAGATCCCCTGCAAATGTGGCTACCATGATTTAAGTCAGTGGTTCTCAACCCTGCTCCTGGAGGACCCCCAACACTGCACGTTTTCTGTCTCCCTAATCAAACACACCTGATTCAACTCATTAGCTCATTATCACATGGGTTAATGAGCTGATGAGTTGAATCAGGTGTGTTTGATTAGGGAGACAAAGAAAAAGTGCAGTGTTGGGGGTCCTCCAGGAGCAGGGTTGAGAACCACTGATTTAAGTAATGTCATTGAATCCTTAAACATATGATGTGAGACAAAGATGCTTACAAATGCTTCCTCTACAGCTGTTCCCCATGGCTGGTTCTTCATTGTATGTGCTTGATTCTCCAAATGACTTGTTTTGATGCAGAGTTTTGTGTGATTTAGAGGATAAGAGGATATAGAGAGTAAATACAAAATGTTGTTTCGCCCAGTCAGGACAGCAGACAGTGACCGCTGCAGGTCCACAGCAGACAGGGACCGCTGCAGGTTCACAGCAGACAGGGACTGCAGCAGGTCCACAGCAGACAGGGAGCGCAGCAGGTCCACAGCAGACGGGAGCGCGGCAGGTCCACAGCAGACCGGGAGCGGTGGTAATACTATGACATGCTCCCTTTGTGCTCAGGAAGTGCTCTCTGACCAGTTTACTCAGCACCTGTCAGACTTCCATGTCCAGGAGCAGTGTGAGCACTGCGGCACAAAGGCCAAGGGTGCTGTCAGGTTATCATAGCACATTGAGAAGTGTCATGTCTTAAAATCTCCCACAGACCTCCCAAACATTTCTCCTCCAACCCCTTCAGCCCGTCCCTCCACTACCCCAGCCCAAGAGATGACACCGACACCAATCGTCTCTCCCCGAGATGCTCCAGCTCCAGTCTGCCTCACAGCCCAGGAGACGACTCCAAGTTGCTCCTGCTCCTACCCCTTCCACACTATCTGAGATGGCACCAGCGACTCAGAGTGGCACACCACTTCTTCCTTCTCCTGCTTCTGCTCCTCCTCCAGCAGCACCAGGGCTCTCTGCGTTTTCCAGAGGTAAGCCGGGCCAGGTTTTTGCCAAAGCCGTTCCTCCGGGTCATCAAGCCAGGTGATCGGGAGTGGATTGCCCACATCCTCTATGATGCAAGTGGGCAGCTGAGACAGAATGTCAGGGAGAATTGGCACCACCCGCCAAGCCCAATCAGATCTGTGGCACCTCCAAACCCACATGATTACTTTCGACAGAGGATGTTCCTGTGGGCACCAATGCGCATGTGGGGCATCCCTCTGAAATGCACTCTGTGCAACCAAAAGATGCACCACTCTGGCATTTACACCAAGGTCAGAGAGGTCATTGATGTGGATAGCAAGTACTATTTAATAGGGGGGGGATTACCCAAGGTGCAGCCAGTGCAAACAACCTGTCTGTCCTTGGAGTAGTGACATTTTAAAGCAACTTGACCCCTCTAACCGCAACAAATTCCCTGCTGTGTTGACTACACATTTGGCACTGAACAGAAAATGTGTGACACTTTTGCGTTCTAGAACAGCAGGGAATAGCTCCAGTTACCTGCAGCAGGCCTTTCAAGAGGCACACAGTGAGGAGTGGGCTAGGAGATCCTGTGACTATCTCACAGATTGTGAAATTCACAAGAGATCCTGCCTGAAGCAGTCCCAGGCTGTTTATCCCCCGCCACCACCCTTCTCTCCCTTGCCCCTGGGCCCAGTGGTTCGAGACAGTGCATGCCAACGATGTTGTCGGTCACCTTGATGAACTCAAAGGTGTCATCACTACAACGTTTGACAGAATTCTGAAGCTCGATTCCACTAAAAAGGTAAATGTAAACCTATATAAGCTTGAGCTCATTTATTCTTTTAGGGTTTGATAAGAATACATGTGCTAATGATGTATACTTTTGTTATAACAGGTGACCAAAAAACTGGCTGGGGGGATTGAGAACACGGCAACATGGATGTCCAATGTGGGGAACGAGTATGGTCAGGTCCTCAACTCTGTCCTCACAACCGGCGAGGGGGCTGGGCTGGGCTCAACTCTGTCCTCACAACCGGCGAGGGGGCTGGGCTGGATGACCTGTGCCAAGGGATCGTCTAACGGTACAGGGATGCTGGTGAGCCACAGCCAGCCGCCATCTATGTGGATAGAGACTGTTGCAGTGACAGAGGTGGGTTACCTTTAATTTGTGTTGATGTTTTTTTTTTGCCAAATTAAGGCAGTTGGTGACAATACAAACCAAATCATGATCTTGTGAATTTACACAGGAGTGAGCCCAGTTATCAATTGGTTTCGGCCATGGACGTCCACTGTGCGGTTGGATGTGTTCCACTTTATGAGGCGATTCACCAACAGTCTCACCACGGAACACCATCCACTGTACGGTACGTTCTGCTCCAATTTGTCGAGTTGCATTTTTGAGTGGGATTACCAGGACATCTGTCATCTGAAAGAGGCGAAGCGGTCAGAGCTGAGGCAAAAGCATCAGGGCCACGAGCCAACAGATGCCCAGGTGTTGGCGAGCATCAGCTCTAAAGAGCTAGCCAAGCACTGCCGCAGGAAAACCCGGGGAGTGGAGGAGACCCGTGCCCTCATCAAAAGTCTTCTTAACTCCATGTGGCACCTTGTGGACAGCACTGGGCTGCACCTTATTAACCACGAACGCATGTCTCAAGTGTGGGAGGTACAGCAAAAGCACCTTGCCTACATCCAGGATCCACCAGGAGTGCAGATTTACACAAACATTGGGTCAGGGCTGGAGAAAGGAGAGAAGACACTGGATGTGCTAAGATGCGGCAGAGGGTCCTCCTCTCTGGAAAGCTTTCATAAGCACCAGTGTGCTTTCATTCCAGGCATGTTAAAACCTCACACACATATGGTATATTTTGCTATTGAATGTTGACATAATATTGTTGTAATTTGTTGTAATCAGTGATCCTGTTTTTTGTCTCATCAGGGTGGAGATGCAATGCATTGCACACTCAGATGTACATGCTTGAGGGTGTGTCAAATTTAAACCGGTCAGCACAAGCACTTTCTATGACTGAGACATCCAGGACAAAGCTGTATAACATTCGTTTGATGTCCAATGTGAATGCGCTCAGCAACAAAGTGTTGGGAAAACCTCTTCTTCCAGAGTTTATCCCCCCTGGGAAACCTACCGGTAAGAAAAGTCTGCTGTTGATGATGATCAGACCTAAAATGTGACATGGTAGGCAAGTAAACAATCATTTTTCCCTTGGTGAATACTTATTGCAGGAGAGCATATTGCTGTAGAATATCTTCTGGCACAGTCCAACAGAGGAGATCTTCTGAGCCAGCAGATTGGTATTGGTGACATCCTGCCTGAGATCTTGGATGAAGACCTCGAGGACGAATGTCCTGATGTGACCGTACTACAGGCTCATGTAATAATATTAGCTCAAAGGGGAAATATTAATAATAATCCATAATTACCAATTATGATTAATTATTAATATTTGGGTCAGTTAATTAGATTAACTTTGAGGTAAGCCAAATTAATATTACAATCAATTAATCAGTTCCAACGAACTCTTTGATTATTCATTTATTCTAAGGAAAATGTATTGTTCATGGTCACTGAAAAATAATTATTCCTTATGTACAGCAATTAGCATGTAGCAAGATCAAAATCGTAAAAGGGACTTTGTATGCAAACAGAGGATCAGAAACCAAATTCATAATTGTGCACAAGTTTTATTAACTAAATCACAAACATAACTAACACTAAACAAACATAAATACATTCATACATCCATACATACATGCATAGGTAAAGGGGTGAGTTATGTGGAACCGGAAACAGGAAATAGAACTATGGAATACGATCTATTTCAGTATGGAAAGAAATGAAAGAACCATCAGCTTATTTCATAGCAATCTCATCAAAGAATACTTGCATGGCAGTTGCAATCGTGGAAAATTCTTGAAATGGATGAAGATTGGATTCGTTGATGGGTCTATGGCCTTGAAGAAAAGCATGGTGGCTTCGAGCACATGGCTGTTGTGAGTCGAAGCCTGCTGTCCTGGCTTGAAGACCAGGAGTGGATCGTTGAGTCAGTGATGGTAAAGTTACAGTTGTTTTCTAGATTGAAGAAAAGTCTGACTCCCTTTTTGGAGTATGAAAGCATGGCAGGCATTGCTCAGGCCTGTTTGGGCCCAGGGAGCTGGGCCCAAGTGGGGGGGAAGGGGTCCAGCCCCTCCCCCCAGTAACAGCAGAAGCTGCCTTGTTGTCGGATGAGAAGCGTTGAGAAGAGAGGGCGGTCACTGTGGTCAGTCTCTAATAAAGCCTGAGAATGGCCACCCCTCTCTGGGTTTGCTGTACCAATGAGAAGGGTGGACTGTCTGGCGGGAGTTTCTTCTGTCACCAGGATTTACAAGCCTTTGTCTTAAGCGTGCTCACTCGGACTGGCATGCTGGATTGGCGTTTAATGACACTACTAAGGAAGATTCTTAGTAATTCTAATGTGTTGCACAGCTATTGTCATATCATGTACACAATCATTTCGATCTTCAAAGTACCAATTTATCGAGACCAAACATGGTATAAGTGGGGTTACATAGACAGTTGGTCCTGTAATAACTACATAGTATCAAAGAGATCATAGTATCAACAGAATTATTAAAAGACAAAACACACAACAGTAAATCATTCTCAAAATGTTCTGGAATGCCTGTTCATTTCATGTCAGTCAGTTCATCAATAAATGAATGCAGGAGAGTTTGTTCTGATATCTGTGGCAGAGTTAGTTACTTGTTAGCATTCCTGAGAGTCATAAAACATCCTATCTGATCGCGGCCATGGCAACCAGGCCCCTTTCGCCCCGCCTGGGGGGTTGGGACCCTGCTCTCGGATGGAAGTTTTTAAAGATTTGTGTGTGCATATGGCAAATAATTGTGTCTGATTTGTCTCAGTCGCTACACTCATGACCTCACATTGCAGGTAATATTATGTCAACAGTATATCAGACATCAAAAAAATATTGGAAAACTAATACACAGTTCATTATTAATGTAGAACAGACACAAAATTATTTATTCTTTATTTATTCTTTATTCTGTGTATACTTTTATTAATCACCTCAGCAATTTGGAAGCGGTGGCTCTAGGCCCGGGCCAGATCCCAGGTCCCCATTGGAGAAGAGTGATGCCTCTGCTGGGCCCGTCTACTCCCCATTGGAGGAGAGTAATGCCTCTGCTGGGCCCGTCTACTCCCCATTGGAGGAGAGTAATGCCTCTGCTGGGCCCGTCTACTCCCCATTTGACGAGAGAGATGCCTCTGCAAGTCCCGTCCACTCCCCAATTGAGAGTGATACCTCTACCAGGCCTGTCCTCACCCCATTTGAGGAGAGTGGGCTCGTCACTCCAGCTCCGGTAAAGTGGATAATGTTTCACCATTAGAAATGTGGGCTTCTTTATATTTGCTCTTGTACCAGATGTTTAAAATCGGGTTTATTGGTTCAATTCTTGTAACAGGACACTAGGTGTGATGCCAGAGGGATTCCTGGATGGGAGGCAGTTGATGCCTCGTCAGGTTACCTGGTTGGGCTTAACTGAACTATAACAGCACTCTCCAATGCTGAAGTGTCTTTGACCAGACCCCCACCAGATACACCCTCAAGAGCAAAAAAACAACTTTGCCAGGACCTTGGAGGGCTTCAAGAAAGCGCAGTGGCTCTGCTCCAGGCCAGCAAGCAGCTGAGAGGTATCTACATCTCATATAGCTGTATTCTTTAGTATTTATATCAATATATTTATGTCAATATGTGAACATGCATATATAATGAGCACTATGTGATCTGGTCATCTATTTGCAGATTGTTCATGGTCCATGGTCAGGCTGCTCACAGACCAGACCACAACAGAATTTCAGAGTGTGTTGCTCTCAAGCTGTACAAAGAGTACAAGGAAGCCAGAAATAGGCCAAAGGACAATAAAGGGAGGACATTTGCCATACCCCAGTCCATTGTCATGGCATACTCTCACATCAAGCAGCTAGTTGAGGACTGCAGAGAGATCATGGACAGGAGTGACCTGGTACTGGCAAACATTAACAACACCACAGTGTCCTCCTGGTGAATTCATCTTTAATATCTTCATAAATTGATTGAACTGCATATTTGAACAAATTTTTTAACAATTAACACACTGAAAAATGTACTCTTGTGTGTTTTGTTTTCTGTCTCTGCAGGCTGCATGATTGCCAAAAGAGAACTGAACAGGATTCTTTACTTCAGGGCGTGCAGCTTCCACAGCAGATTGCCGTGGCTAAAAAATCCCTCCTGGAGGTTCGTGACCTACCATCACAGCCAGTTCAGCATGGACACACTCTTTTGGAGTTCCAGGAGCCTGAGAACCGTGAGGGTGAGGCAAAATCCACCAGCGACACAGTTCCAGAACACCTGCTATTCCACACACAGGTGGGGGAGACGCAGCTATTACCAAACACGATGCTGCTTCCTCTCGAAACAGCTGTATGGAGGGCTGGTCCTCTGCCTACCAGCCATCCCCAACACACTACCAGAGCTGGTCTTCTTACCAGGCACCCCTGGCACACTCTCATGTTTGGTCCTCCACCCACCCACAACCCTCAGCATCCACCCAGGGCTGGTCTGCAACCCAACCACCAACCTCAGCATCCTCCCAGGGCTGGCCTTCCACCCAACCACCAGCCTCAGCATCCTCCCAGGGCTGGCCTGCCACCCAGCCACCACCCTCAGCATCCTCCCAGGCTTGGTCTGCCACCCACCCACAACCCTCAGCATCCACCCACAACCCTCAGCATCCACCCAGGGCTGGTCTGCAACCCACCCACCGCCCTCAGCATCCTCCCAGGGCTGGCCTGCCACCCAACCACCACCCTCAGCATCCACCCGGGGCTATTTTTATTAATAATATTTTTTATTTCTTTTAAGAAAATGTTCACATTCACTGTTCAAACCATTTGCAAAGAAAAAACAAGCAAAAAAACAAAGAAAATAAAGTAGAAAACAGTATATTTGCTGTTGCAAATAGAAAAAAATAATTAGTTGCTATTGCAACTATTTTCAAAAAACAAACAACATAGGATAGTTGCTGATGCAACTATTTCCAAAAAAAACGAACTCTTGTGGTGTAATAGTAACACGTCCATCCTTTGGGTGGGAGACTCCAGGTGCAAATCCTGGCAAGAGTGTGCAACTTGTTGGCCCAATCAATTTATGACATAATTTAATCTGCATTTTCTCCTTTTCTCATTATTATTACTAGATGTACCGGCGGTCATAATTATTATCATAACAATTTGTTATTAACGAAGCATTATTATTCATACCAATCCTATTTGTATCTGTTTTTAAGCCATATTTGATAGATTCATAGCAATTTCTAATAGTTTACGTTTATTGAGACATGTTCCAATAGCTGAAAAAAAGCTGCCCAGGAGGATGAGGAGCTAGTGTCAAGGGGGGAACCGCCACAGAAGAGGCTGACAAAGGAAAAGTACAACTACACCTGCAAGGTGTGTGGCCAGGACAAAAATAAAAGGACTGGACACACGCAGCTGAAGGGGCGGTGGTACTGTCCAGCCTTAGGACTGACCCTGGATGTCTGGAGGAAGTGTGTATAGTTGCTGTCACTATTACTTTCTATATCGTTTGTCTGTCTGTTACAATAAAGTTTAATAATTTTATTGGAGCCAGCCTTCACGTTTTTATTTAATTTCATCTTGAATACCAGGACAGTGAGTGTCATCCATTGAATGTAATTGTTAAAACTAAAGCCAGAATTACTTGCAGAATCACTTTACATTTATTCACCAAACCCAATGTAAGAACTGATTTTCCTGCTAAAACAAAACGCACCCTGCAATAAAGCCATAAAATGCACCCTGGACAGGAGATAGCAAAGACAGAGCACAGAACCTTGTCCTGCCCAAACTTATCTCCTTGTCCCCTTGTTTGACTTCAACTCATCCCCCCTCTCCCTCCTCAGGTCACTGAAAGTTCATTAAGAATGTCTATATATCGCATATGGTGTATCTTGTGAATATGTTGTTTTTTCCTTTTCATGTTTGGTATCATTTTAAGTGTCTCAGTGCGATTGGTAAAATGGTCTTAATTTCATTGCAGTCATTGGTTTAATGAGAAAGATTGAGAACTTAGGAGAATCCTGTTTCTCCTCTCTGGGAGATATCTCTTTACGATATCTCCTGAAACCAGGTGCTACCCCCCTGGGGTACATGGATTGGCCCAAACAATTCTAAACAACATTTGTATAACCCCTTTTGTTCTGGTCTGGTACTTAAGGCGAGGTGACAGAGCAGACTTTGTGACTCTTTACCAGGCATCCCCCATACAGTGATGTTTCAGCTGTTTTCCTGTTGGAAAGCACTCACACACCACTGTGTGTCTCTGTCAGGAAAAATTTACTTACTTTTAGAATCATCTTTGAGTAAATGATGTCATGTATTTTTATGAATTGCCTTTTTAATCATTTACTTGTGTAATTGGCATGATACATTTTTACCTGACAAATAAATGTTACATCTTGATTTATTCTGAAGTTTCAGAAATCATTCATTTTAGTAGATTAATGTGTAGTCTGGTGTTTCCGCAAATCTTTGTCCAGGATAGATCAAACTGAAGGCACTATGAATGGAGCATGGGGCACATCTTAGGAAGACCTTCTGATTTCTGACTATCTCCTGACTTAGCATGTTGTACGCTGCAAATATTATAAAAAATTACACCTATGGGTCTGCAGTGAGCGGCTGCATAGGGTAAAATACTTGCACTGCACCCTCTGACTATTTCAGGACTGGCTAGTTTGTGATCGTGAGCGCACATTCGCGACGTGACGTCTCAAAGCGACACTAGGTCCGTAATGAACGAATATTTGAAATTATGAGATGCCCAGAATAATCAAAGATCTAAATGAATTCATAATCAATATTTATGATTATTTTCTAATCAGAAACACAATCTAAATTTGATTATCATTTGAAATTGGAGTCAGATAACGCATAGAGCTAAAGTAATACTAAAACTTAAATTCCAATAAATTAAGTGAACTTCACTGGAGCGCTGAAAAGACATACACTCATTATACCTTCGCCAGGCCGTTGGATTCCGTTGTTGGGCCAATGGGTGGTCCTTACACCAACACCAATTTGGAATATGTTTTATTCACTTGTGCTGCACAGATGTAGTCTCTCAAATAATTGAGTTTACCAAAAAAAAGGAGGGGAAACATGATGGGGGAGTTATTTACATTTACAGTTATACACTGTTAATACTGTTATAGCTTTGTGTGTGACATTTTGAGTTAATTATTTGAATATTGATTTGCTTACATCACAACATATGTTTACTTACAAGAGAATTTGCTTTAAATGCATTCATGTGCATAATTGCATAATCACAGGGTTATTACTGTGGTGATTTATATGGAAAAGAGTTCCTGTGTTAAAAATGACTACATTACCCAAAATGCATTGCATGTGTACTTCCGGAATGCACTACGAGACTAGAGAACAAGCGAAGATGCAAGCGATGTTGCCACGGCATAGGTTCGAATCCCGCAAGAGACATGAAATTAAAGTGATGATAAACCTTGTAATAAGTGCAGAACTGTGTGTAAACAATGTTGAGAAGATAAGAGAGTAGATCAAAATTGATATAGTGTAAGTTTTGCTCCTTTTTTCTCCTTTTCTTTTTCTCTCTTTCCCCCCTCTTTCCTCTCTCTTTTCTTCTCCCCTTTTGTACTCAGTGACACATTGGGGAGACCGGTAGCTCGCCGTGATCGTATAGTGGTTAGTACTTTGCCGGTTTGAATCCGGGTCACGGCAAGATTTTCCGGGTGCCTTTGAAATTGAGCTCCACGTTACCTCCTCACCCCGTCCTTCAGACCACTTTCTTTTTCTTTCTTTTTTTTTTGCACGGTGCGCCCTTGACGTGCTCTTGATGTTTGAGTGAATTGCCACTGGGACGACTGCAACTGCGGGTTATAAACTTGGAATCTGGGTCACGGTAAAAAAATGTAACATAATTTATTAAACATTTACAGCGGGGGAAATAAGTATTGAACACGTCACCATTTTTCTCAGTAAATATATTTCCAAAGGTGCTATTGACATGAAATTTTCACCAGATGTTGATAACAACCCAAGGAATCAGTACATACAAAGAAACCAAAACAAATAAGCTCAGAAATGAAGTTATGTGTAATAATGTGAAATGACACAGGGAAAAAGTATTGAACATATGAAGAAAGGGAGGTGCAAAAAGGCATGGAAAGCCAAGACAACAGCTTAAAACTATTAGTAATTAAAAAGCAATCCAGCCCCCTGTCCGTGCAAATTAATAACAGCTGGTTCAGTCCCAACGGATGGCCTACAAAAAGGTCTCATTGCCAAGGTGTCACACAAGACACATCTCATGATGGGTAAAAGCAAAGAGCTGTCTCAAGACCTTCGCAACCTAATTGTTCCAACACATAATGATGGCATTGGTTATAGGCACCATTCTAAACTTCTGAATGGTCCAGTGAGCACTGTTGGGGCCATAATACGGAAGTGGAAAGACAATCATTTCACCATAAATTTGCCTCGACCAGGTGCTCCTCGCAAGATTTCTGATAGAGGAGTG